>NC_133337.1:27025460-27325460 GCF_030506205.2 Paramisgurnus dabryanus
TCTTTGAAAAATCTTCCTTTTTATTAAGCAGAACAAAGATATTTAAACCAGTTTAAGGTAAGTAAATGATGACAGGATTTTCCTTTAAGAATGACAAATACACATTTATCAAATAACATGTTATGCATATAGTGTGATCAACTGTGTCAGCAGCTGGTAAATGATAATAAATGCACTCCTGTTTTTAGGGAGATGTGTCGATCCTCACCTCAGACAGTTATACACAGACCCCCCGATGGTACTGATGCCAGCGTTTAACCCTTTGGTAAAGGAGTACCGAGCCGAGGTGCCGTTTGAAGTGATCACCATTCGGATCAGACCAGAACCGGTCAATCCACACTGTCACATTCACCTGGATGAACATCGTGGACCCAGGTGAACCTCCAACATTCAATTTATAGCCAGACCACGCTGTCAGAAATAAATGCTCCCTAGCTGTCACTGGCACAGTACCCTTTAAAAAGGCCCTAGTATCTACCATTTGGTACCAATATGTAGATTTAAGGTACTAATATGAACTCTTTAGGTACAGAGGTGTAATGTTTTAAAGGGTACAGCCCCAGTGGCAGCTGCATGTTGACCAGTTTTTTGCTCAGTAATAGGGCTGGAGGATGTTTAATATACAGTAAAGTGGGAACTTGAGACGGAAGTCTAAAAATGTGAAATGTAAAGTAATAAATAAAGTCCATATATCTAGAAAAATATTAGATGATGTTTTGTTCCAATGTGTTGTGTTTATATCACTTGTAATCTAGAATTTAACATTACATAACTTCTGAGTTAATTTGACAAAGATCATACGTGACCCTGGACCACAAAACCAGTATTAAAGGGGACATATGATGAAAATCTGACTACAATTGGGTCCCCAGTGCTTTTATCAACCTAGAAAATGTGAAAAAGATCAACCCAGTAACTTAGTTTTGGTAAACCCTTCTCTGCAAGCATGTAAAAAATAGGATTTTGAAATTTGGTTCCCCTTGTGATGTCATAAGGGGATCTTATTATAATAATACTGCCCCTTAATCTGCACTATCCAACCAACGCACTGCCATTTAGTGCAGAGAGAAAATAATTGACAGCATGAGTTTCAATTTCAGCAAACCACCATTATGGTGATCAGTGTTTGCATTTAATCAGCTCATTTGCATTTAAAGGGCCATGCTCAAAAACGGCACATTTTTGCTTACACCTACAAAGTGACAATTTTAACATGCTATAATAATTATATGTGCGGTATTTTTAGCTAAAACTTCCCATACGCACTCTGTGAAAAATAAAAGACTTATTTATCATCTTAAAAAAGTCCCTTTTTAAGTCACACGGGTATATTTGTAGCAATTGCCAACAATACATTGTATGGGTCAATATTATAATTTTTATATGGCACAAATCATTCGGATATAAAGTAAAATTCATGTTCCATGAAGATATTTTGTACATTTTATAACTTATATAATTTCCTAAATATATCAAACATTTATTGATTAGTATTAGTAATCCATTATTGTGGATAACATTAGTAATGACTTCATTTGGACAACTTTAAAGGCAATTTTCTTAATATTTAGATGTTTTTGCACCCTCAGATTAAAGATAAGATTAATTTTCATTTATTCAGCTTTCAGATGTATAAATATTTAAGTCTTAATTTAAATAAATTGATAGATTTTGTGGTCCAGGGTCACATATACTCACAATATAATCACAATAATGTAATTGCAGTTATAAATAAAAAATCAAATGTCCCACTCTTTTAATCTAGTTAATTTAAAATGTATGAATGTAAATGCTGTTTTTACAGCAGAAGAAAAGATTGCAGTGATTTTTGTAACTGAAAATTGAGGTAGTGTTGAGTTTTGTGGGCACAACGCAAGTTAAGCTGGGAAACAATGAACAAAGAGCAGGCGGCACACGGCAGTGCTATCTTGAATTTTTTCTTCAAGGTAATCAGATCTGACTTCTTATGTGTCAGCTCAAACTCAACATTTGATTTATCAGATTAATTTCTGAATTTGCGTTCCCATGCCTGGCAGGTCACACACATTTACAATCCCCGATTATAGTCCATTAGACTCAGTTACAGACTGTAATCTCCAAAATTCACAGAGAAAAACTGATGGACACACGATTACAGCTGGAAAGTGAAGTATTGGATATTTTTCCTATTTAATGAATAATGGATGTGTGATAAAAATTGGTAGCTGCATGACCCAATCTTCAAAAACAGCTAAAGTCATTTTTACTGTTTTCTACAAAAAAAATTGCACAAAAGAGAAGAACATTGTGTGACATAACTTTGATATTAATATTGTAATATCTTGTGATTGAAGTTAAAGTGATATTAATGAGTGAGATCAGAGATTAAATCCGATTGTGAGACTTGAACCTGGATTTTCAACGATTTGCATATAGGTCGCCTATTATTTTGTTCTCAACAAGAATTACATTAAAGTTCATTTAAAAATAAATAATTTATAATAATAAATAATAATAAATAAATAATAATTTAAACTTTTGTAATTTTTTGTAACTTTTGAATTACCTTTCTGCTTTTTGCAGTTTATTGGATAATCTATCAATAAATATGAAAAAACAGCATACTTTGATTATAAAATAAAGAAATTTTGTTTTATCATTTTAAAAAAAAATCAGTTTCACACTTTTTTAAATAAATGAACAAACATTTTATTTGTAAAGAATGCAAAAATGTTTTCTCATGAAAAATAAATTCATATTTTGGTAAGGTTGACATGAACCTACAATGAGCAAAATATTTCTACAGCATTTATTAATCTTTGTTCATGTAAATTTCAGCATTTACTAGTGTTGGCTAAGTTGTTCAAAAAAGTAATTAATTACTAATATAATGATTAAATACTAATTACTAATTATACCTTTGTTCATGTAATACGATTACTGTACAAAAAAAACTCCAAAAAGTTTTTAATTACTTAATACTAATTACTTTCTAAATCCTATTAAGTAAATTATACAAAGATAGACTTCAAACAACTCAAATAAATCGTATAAAAGTAGATACATTATTCTGGTCACACTTTTTAAGGTCCAGTTCTCACTATTGACTAAATATTAACTACTTTTGCCTCCATATACTCCTAATTGTTGCTTATTTATACTTAGTAAAGTAATTGATAAGTTTAAGTATATTAGTAGGAATTGGTAGGACTTTTTAAAATGAAAAATACTTAAAATACAGTTACTTATTACCTAGTTACATCCAAAACTGGTTTTAACACATTATTAAACTCAATGAACTAACATGAACAACTGCACTGATGTTAACTAACATTAACTAAGATTAAGAAATACTGAAAAACTATATTGCTTATTGTTAGCTAATGCATTTACTAATGTTAACAAATACGATCTTATTGCAAAGCGTTATCAATATTTTGTAGTCCAAAATATTTAACTTTTACTAAATTAATCAAACAAACCTTATTAACTCTTTCCCTGCCATTGACGAGTTATTTCGTCAATTAAGAGAAAACATTTGCATGAAAAATGTGTTCCTGATGAGTGCACTTATTTATTAAAAAAACTGAAGCAAAAAATATTTATTAATTTTACACTCTGTATAACAAAATTCTCTAAGTAAGTTCAATTTAAAATTCTCAATTATTTCAGCTTTTTGCTAAAAAAAAATATTTTTGAAGAAAAATAACCATATTTAAGAGTTTATAAGCCGAGAAAAATATATAAATAGGATGAAAGTTTTTTTTCCCCGTTTTGTTTGTTTGTTTGAAAGCAGAAGGTCTGTTCTTTCATTTGATATGTTTATATGTTTATATATTTTTAGAAGAAAACTTAGCTGGAAGGCATTTTGTGAAACTTTTGTGAAAATTACAAAAAATGCTGGCGGGCAACTTTTCAAAAGAAGTCTGGCGAGGAATGAGTTAACTATAGCGTTTTTAAGTGTAAGATTGATAACTCCTTAAAGAAACAGCTGCACAAATCCTTCTTCCTACATTAACATATATTTGAATAAATAAAAAGTTGACAAAAGAAAACAAAAGCACGCACATCAACCTCACATGGATTCTCAACTATAAATTGTAAAGTCGGCACATCAAAGCTACAAATTATAAAATATATAGATGAAGAGCCTGCATGCTCGAAACGTCACACACCATTTGTACGTCTTTTTATTAAATACATTTGGAGCTTTGGTGTGCCGATTTTAGTTATACTTTTCTGATAGATTGTATAGCATACATATAGACTTCAAAGTTCAGCTTTCTCAAGGTTTGCACAGCTTTATTTGAGAGTGAGCGATTGGGTCACCTGTTGACTTGGACCCGGTTTAATCCACAGTAATCCTCCTCCACTGTCACGACACCAATAACCCCAAAGTGAAATGTGTGTGCGTTTGTGATCGGGTACACGGAGTTCCTCTGAACCCTCCTCTGTTCCCTTCAGGATGGCAAACTACCCGGTCGGCCTGGGCAACAGCCGAATCAACATTCTGGTGACGGACGAATCGGAGGCCGAGCCCGTCGTCATGACGATATACACTCTTCACATATACCGTGAAAGCAGACCCAGCCTGCCAATGTTTGATGAGTACGTGATGTGCAGCTTTGTGCAGGTACGCGTGACAAACCTTTATACACACACACAAGATAAATACACGACGCACACCAGCACCTCTCCAAAAGCAGACACACATCTCTCTGTCTGAGAAGAATTTGTCGGCCTACTTCTGAAGATTGTTGTGTCCTCGGCTTATTTTAAGTACGGACAGATTTCAAAGCTTGGAAAGATTCAGACTTCAGATGTAAAATAATGAAGTCGTTCAGATATTTTGATTGTAAATCAAGGTTTTCCAGTTGATGTCTATGTTTTGCAGTATAGTCTTGATGTAAATTGTTAAGTGAGAATGAATCCAGATGATTTCACTCATGATTTGAGGTTTCTGTTTCATGTAGATGAACTGCCGTTCAGATGTAAATGTGATCTCCCTTCCTAATGTAAATTTCATGTTGATCGAATTTGTAATTATTCTCAATGGCCAACTCCCAATCACGTTAATTTATGACCACCATCAAATGAAAAACTGTAGTAACTTAATCACTTGGTCCTGTCCACATGAACACGGGTTTATTCAAAACCACAGCTTTTTCTATGTGAATTTGTTCATTTGAACTTGGCAGTATCAGGCAGTGTTGGGGGTAACGCATTACAAGTAACGTGCAATATTACTTTTCTGAAGTAACGAGTAAAGTAACGCTTACATTTTTAAATGTAGACATTAATATTTGAGTTACTTTTATAAAAAAGTAATGCAAGTTGCATTTTTAGTTTAATTAATTTGATTAAAAAATGTACTGAATTAAACTTAACGTAGTCATATTATGCACTCTATGTGTACACGCCTGTGTGGGGACAGTTTGAGGTAGAAACCAAGATGGCAGGCCAGAGCTCGACATTTTTGTGATGAAATATGCAATTTTTTGAATGCAGAATTTTTCAGTCATAAAAAAACACCTGCAAGGCCTGAAAGAGATCAAGCCTTAGCCAAGAAAAGTAACTAAAAAGTAACGCAAGCATTACTTTCCATGAAAAGTATCTACAGTAAGTAATGCAATTAGTTACTTTTTTGGGAGTAACTTAATATTGTAATGCATTACTTTAAAAAATTTAACTTTTCCCAACACTGGTATCAGCTCACTGAAACCGAACCAGTTGCAATATTGTCGTGTAGCCGGTGAAACTGGAGATTTTGGCCTGTGACGTCGGAGTGCGTGCTGTTATCTCTTTTGTTTGATGGGACATCGTCAGCTGCTATCTCTTTTGTTTACGTGAGGTGAGTCAAAATATCCATAAACAAAATATTGCTGCTAAAAACCTAACCTTTCTTCAGGTTTCTGATTGGCTAGCATGGCCTTAAATTAGAGTTATATCGCCACCTGTTGGTTTGGCATGTTCTTGACAATGCTTCTCTCAGGTTGCGTCCATTTCGCATACTGTGCCAGTAAGTACTGAATTCGATAAGGTACTCATCGACCATTAAAACAGTAGATACTATATAGTATGAATATGGATCATATCAGCCCAGTCTCACAAAATTTCATTATATAGACACATAATTTTTTATTCTTTTTTTGTGATATTATCACGAATTTCCATGTTTTTTTGTGATCGTATGACGAATTCCTGTTTTCGTGTGATTATCACGTATTGGTTACTCAACTATTTTGTCATATTTTCTTACCATTGTCACTTCGGTTTAGGGTTAGATTTACATAAAATGACATCCAAACCCAACTCTAACCCTAACGCCAGGCGACATATAAAAAAATAAATCAGAAAAAATTGTATAAACCAATACATAAAGTGACATTCTAATGCAAGCACCAAATCTAACCCTAAACCGAAGCGACAATCGAAATAGGAAAAAGCAGTTGAGTAACCAATACGTGATAATCACACGAAAACAGGAATTCGTTATACGATCACGGAAAACGTGGAAAAAAATAATAAAAAAATGACGTGACTATATAACGAAACCCTGTGAGACTGGGTAGATAGTATGAATGAATTCAGACTTACTGCATCCGCCATGTTGATTCACCATGTGACTTATGTCGTCATAACAAGTTAGTCGTTAACTAGAATGACGCTAAACAAGCGCTATGGGATCTTGCCAGAAGTAATAGCTCATTCGGGTACTTTTCGCCAACTATATAGTATGGAATACTACGAATTTGTACATACTACTCGCCTCGCCTACTGCTTTGTGCCTACTATAGTATAGAAGTAGGCAGGTTCAAGCGCCACCTCTCTCGCCCGCTTTCTCTCTCTCTCTCTCTCTCTCTCTCTCTCTCTCTCTCTCTCTCTCTCTCTCTCTCTTTCTCTCTCTCTCTCTCAATCACACAAATCATCACTTTCTTGCGTGTGAATATTCAGGTTTCAATGAAAGCTGATAGCTCTGATCATAGACTCACAGTGACTCATATTGTGTGTCGTGTGTTTCACGCTCGCACTGAATTTGATCAAAGTGATTTAACATCAGATTATGAGACAGACAGAGTCATTGAGTGTCTGTCTAAGTTATTGACGACTTTACAGATTTATAATAAATGTGTACACTGTTGTGATTTTCCTGCGGTGACATGAAGACAGAAGCATGAGAAAGATATTTGAAGCTTTAGATGATGTCAATCCTTCACTGCTGTATTTGTTGTTGTTTTATTAAGCAAAAATGGTTAAGTGTAAGTTTGAGAAGAAAAGAAACTTCAGGAATGACATTTCTTGACAAGGCCAATTTCGAGTGTCTCCTGCTCGCCGATCTTCAGTGTATCCAATGATTGCTAAAGATGTTTCCTTGACATTCCTTCATTTATCTTTTCTGTCTCTGGAAGACCTGGGCAGGAGAAGCAGGCTGAGAATCACCAAAAATCTCATTTTTAAATACCTTTATTGCCATTTAGTGTATTTTAATATTTAATAATTATTTTTTCTGTTTTTTGTTATTTCTTTTCTAACGTGAAGCCGCTTTGAAAAAATGTAACAATGTATAAAAGTCACTATATACAGTCAATTAATTTTGATTGATTAAATGATAGCTCATTAGCCGTAGAGTATATATAATATATTCCAGACAATTACATAATAAAAGCACTTCTTTTATTGACATTTTAGCTTTAACTCTTTCCCTGCCATTGACAAGTTATCTAGTCAATTAAGAGAAAACATTTTCATAAAAACATGTTTCTGAAGAATTTTAATGTTAATCTGCAATATTGCAACACATACCCAATTTATGAAAAAAACTGAAGCCAAAACGTTATTTACTCATTTTAAACTCTGTGAATGTTTTGATAATCGTTCTGAATCTGATCCCTAACAAAATTCCTTCACAAAAATGCAATTTATTTTTACAAAAAAAATATTTTTAAAGAAAAATAAGAGTTTATAAGCAGAGAAATAAATATAGATAGGATGAAACGTTTTTTTTTCCTGTTTTGTTTGTTTGAAAGCAGAGGATATGTTCTTTCATTTGATATATTTGTATGTTTAAATATTTTTAGAAGAACATTTTCCTGGAAGGCATTTTGTGAAACTTTTGTGAAAATCACAAAAAATGTTGGCAGGCAACTTTTCAAAAAATGGCTGGCGGGGAATGAGTTAATAAACTATCCTGCTAGCTCACGTCATCATTTAGCCAGATTATCTATAACACACATTTGTTTCACATTTTCACATCATTTGTTCATCAGTTGTGTTTGACTGAGATTTCCTCATGTGTACGAGGTGTGCCTGGTTGCCTAAAACATGTATGCATTTGGCAGATGCTTTTATCCAAAGCGACTTACAATGCATTCAATCTATACGTTTTATCTGAATGTGTGGAATCGAATCCATGACTTTTGCATTGCTAATGCAATGCTCCACCAATTGATCGACAAAGCACAAATACAGAAACATTCATTTCCACCTGCTAACAGACACTCACGGCATCTCAATGGCTTTTCATATAGTCTGAATGCTGTGGAAAGCATTAGTGGAAAGCGAGGTGGAATTCTTTTGAAGCTATGACATGTTGACATCTCTGCCCATCATCTGCCCTCCCAACCCCACCCTCTCAACGCTCTCTCTGTTTGCTATTAGGACCTTCAGCACCCATCAAAGGTCCAAAGAGGCAACAATTATCCCTCATCCCTCTTCCTCTGGGACAACAACCAGAGCAATTAGATTAGCACATGTAATTAGACCAATGGCTTTTTGTTGAAGGGATAAATTACCGAAATTAAGTTGTTTTAAGTCTTAATGACCTTACGTTACATTTCATCAATGCATTTGGCTCCTTTATAGCTCCGTGGTAGAGCATTATGTTAGTAATGCCAAAAGTCTTGTGTTTAAACCCAGGAAACACGCAATGCACTGTAACTGTGCGTTCACACCAGACGCGTAATAAATTGCGCAATTCACGCGTGGTTGCACGCTTGAACATTTTGAGGTAACTTGCTTCTTGCGAGTTAACGTCATTCGCACGTCCAATTCATGTCATGGGAGGGGCTTTTGCAAGGCAGGCAGCTCCAATCTCGTTGCAAAATGGCTGTGACATGGATTTTGTTGAGACGGTAGTTGCGCTTTATGTGTTATGTAAGGCTGAAAAACGACGTAAACTCGTTTGACGCCGTGTCTGGGTCCATCAAATCCTTCAGAGGAAAACCCTTGTTTTTTCTTATTTTTTGCTTCCCCTCGCTACTTTGTAATCACGTAACTACTAGAGCAAGCTCCTGATTGGTTAATCATTCGCCTCATTTGCGCAAATTGCGGCGCAGGATGTCTATCGTGTCTTTGCATTGACTTAGCATGTAAATCATTGCACGAATCGCACCGCTGGATGTCTATCCCGTCTTTGCATTGTTTTAGCATGTAAATCATTGCGCGAATCGCGCCGCCGGATGTCTATCCCGTCTTTGCATTGACTTAGCATGTAAATCATTGCGCGAGTCATGCCGCCAGATGTATATCGCATCTTTGCATTGACTGAGCATGTAAATCATTGCGCGAGTCGCGCCGCCGGATGTCTATCGAGTCTTTGCATTGACTTAGCATGTAAATCATTGCGCGAATCGCACCACCGGATGTCTAACGCGTCTTTGCATTGACTTAGCATGTAAATCATTGTGTGAATCGCGCCGCTGGATGTCTATTGCCTCTTTGCATTGACTTAGCACGTAAATCATTGTGCGAGTCGCGCTGCTGGATGACCTAGCATCTAAATCATTGCGCGAATCGCACCACCGGATGTCTATCGCGTCTTTGCATTGACTTAGCATGTAAATCATTGCGCGAGTCGCGCCGCCGGATGTCTGTCACTCTTTGCATTGACTTAGCATGTAAATCATTGCACAAATCACACTGTCGGATGTGAATCGCGTCTTTGCATTTACTTGGCATGTAAATCATTGCGCGAATTGCGCCGCCTGAGGTCTATCGCGTCTTTGTATTGACTTAGCATGTAAATCATTGAGTGAATCCTCCCGCCGGATGTCTATTGCGTCTTTGCATTGACTTAGCATGTAAATCATTGCGCGAGTCGCTCCGCCGGATGTCTATCGTGTCTTTGCATTGACTTCGCATGTAAATCATTGCGCGAATCGCGCCGCCGGATGTCTATCCCGTCTTTGCATTGACTTAGCATGTAAATCATTGCGCGAGTCGCTCCGCCGGATGTCTATCGTGTCTTTGCATTGACTTAGCATGTAAATCATTGCGCGAGTCGCTTCGCCGGATGTCTATCGTGTCTTTGCATTGACTTAGCATGTAAATCATTGCGTGAGTCGCTCCGCCGGATGTCTATCGTGTCTTTGCATTGACTTAGCATGTACATCATTGCGCGAATCGCGCCGCCGGATGTCTATCGTGTCTTTGCATTGACTTAGCATGTAAATCATTGCGCGAGTCGCACCGCCGGATGTCTATCCCGTCTTTGCATTGACTTAGCATGTAAATTATTGCGCAAGTCATGCCGCCGGATGTCTATCGCGTCTTTGCATTGACTTAGCATGTAAATCATTGTGCGAATCACGCCGCCGGATGTCTATCGTGTCTTTGCATTGACTTAGCATGTAAATCATTTCGCGAGTCGCTCCGCCGGATGTCTATCGTGTCTTTGCATTGACTTAGCATGTAAATCATTGCGCGAGTTGCGCCGCCGGATGTCTATCCCGTCTTTGCATTGACTTAGCATGTAAATTATTGCGCAAGTCATGTCGCCAGATGTCTGTCGCGTCTTTGCATTGACTGAGCATGTAAATCATTGCGCGAGTCGCTCCGCCGGATGTCTATTGCGTCTTTGCATTGACTTAGCATGTAAATCATTGCGCGAGTCGCTCCGCCGGATGTCTATCCCGTCTTTGCATTGACTTAGCATGTAAATTATTGCGCGAGTCATGCCGCCAGATGTCTATCGCGTCTTTGCATTGACTAAGCATGTAAATCATTGCGTGAATCGCTCCGCCGGATATCTATCCCGTCTTTGCATTGACTGAGCATGTAAATCATTGCGCGAGTCGCTCCGCCGGATGTCTATCGCGTCTTTGCATTGATTTAGCATGTAAATCATTGCGCGAGTCGCTCCGCCGGATGTCTATCGTGTCTTTGCATTGACTTAGCATGTAAATCATTGCGCGAGTCGCGCCGCCGGATGTCTATCACTCTTTGCATTGACTTAGCATGTAAATCATTGCACAAATCACACTGTCGGATGTGAATCGCGTCTTTGCATTTACTTGGCATGTAAATCATTGCGCGAATTGCGCCGCCTGAGGTCTATCGCGTCTTTGTATTGACTTAGCATGTAAATCATTGAGTGAATCCTCCCGCCGGATGTCTATTGCGTCTTTGCATTGACTTAGCATGTAAATCATTGCGCGAGTCGCTCCGCCGGATGTCTATCGTGTCTTTGCATTGACTTCGCATGTAAATCATTGCGCGAGTCGCTCCGCCGGATGTCTATCGTGTCTTTGCATTGACTTAGCATGTACATCATTGCGCGAATCGCGCCGCCGGATGTCTATCCCGTCTTTGCATTGACTTAGCATGTAAATCATTGCGCGAGTCGCTCCGCCGGATGTCTATCGTGTCTTTGCATTGACTTCGCATGTAAATCATTGCGCGAGTCGCTCCGCCGGATGTCTATCGTGTCTTTGCATTGACTTAGCATGTAAATCATTGCGCGAGTCGCGCCGCCGGATGTCTATCGCATCTTTGCATTGACTTAACATATAAAAAATTTGCGTCTAGTGTGAACGCACCATTAGTCACTTTGGATAAAAGTGTCTGACAAATGCATAAATGTAAAATGACTTCACCGCATTCAGCATGAATCAAACCAATGACATTTGCAATGCATTGTCATGCACTACCAATTAAGCTACCTGGACGCATGGCTTTTTTGTATACTATTAGGATTTTCATTTTTGGGCTCCTTTAAAAGTAAACTTCAGCTGTCCTGATTGGCTGGATCATTATTTCACACTTTAACTGCTTTGGAATGGAGACAATGACGTCTGAATGTGGATTTTGATGGCTTTCGTCTGGTGTTGTCGTTAGTTAAATGACCCCCGGTTCCTAAATCGCACTCCAGCTGGACCTCCATTTGTTTGCCATGGACTCGGAGTTTAGGGAGTTGGTAATTAGGAGAGGGGATATATTTTGTGTCACTTTGGCACTGTAATAGTGTAACCTTTTCAGTGCAGTATGTTGTAAAACAGATGAAGTGCTTCAGAATGTAATGGTCTGTTAGAGGAGCCATAGTGGTTTTGCAGGGAAACTGGCACGTGTGTTGGACAATCTTGTAAATGCATTTTTTTTTACCTCAACCTCAGGACAAAGAGAAAAGAGATTGGCTCAGATGGAGAGATTGTGTTTTGTCATAACCTGTTTTCTTTTTAATCTTGACTTTAGTGTTCAAGAGCAAATGGATAACTGGGAGCAATGTGTTCATCTCATTTCACTGACTCCCAAAAAACACCTGGACTTATTTTTCCTACCAAGTGCTCTATCATCTGTTCTCTTTTCATGTCTTTAATGGGTCAGTGAAAGGACTGGGATGGTCAGAACTGGATGTCTGTAAATTGGGTGGGGGTTTGAGGACCACCTTCACCCCCCCTCTGAAACACAAGCTCCATTCACCCAGCTGGGCTTTGAAGTTGTCTAGGGTTTCTCATTGCACTGTATTGTCAAGCAGAATGTTGCCAGATTGTTGGGCAATTTGATTTTTAATTAGTAAAGAAGATACAGGCAGGATGGCAGGTATGCAAACAGTCATTATTCCCACCCACAGAGGGTTATATCCGTGTATACACACACCGGCTGTCCATGTACCGGCTGATTCATGTACCTTCCGCTTTAATCTTTAAATAAAAATAAACAAACAAAACACAATTTCAGTGGTCTAATAATTATATGTGATACAATTCACTATATGGCAGATATATTAAAAGCCAGGGCCTTTATTAGATTTCTAAGAAACTGTAAGTGGTTCTTGCTCAATGTGTTGATGTAATTAGGGCGGGGCATATTGAGTAGCTCCTCCCCTTTTAATTTAACTTATAGCGTTTAGTTTACCATACAGCCTGGAATCAAATGAGAAGCTAAAGTCCAAAACAACGTCATAAATATCATCGATCTGCATTGGCGGAAGAGATGGCAAGTTTTGAATGCTTATTTATCTGAATGCAAATTTTATCAACTTCACATTTTACACATAAGCGAGTGTCAGCGTATAGTGATGCGCGGCTTGATCCAAAATGAGCGGTCACCTGCGGTTACCCGCGGTAACGAGTCATCCAAAAATATTTTTAATGATTTTCGGGTCGCGGTCTGTCAGGTCGTTTGAAATAAAGATGCCAATTAACTATTTTAAACAATTACTACTTTTAAAAAATGGTCCAGGAAGCGGGTCGGGTACAATATTTTTTATTTGCAGTCTGAGTTGTGGGCGGGTTTGTTGAAAACATCGGTCAGGTGTGGATTGTTTTTACATTGACCCGTGCATTACTGATCAGCGTACAGTGCGCATGACGCAAAAATTTTTATTAATAGTATGCAACTGCTTGGGATTTTCACCCACCCAGAACCGCAATAGAAAAGTGCCACTGTTTGCCTGACAAGTTATCGGCTTGTTACACACAATCATAATGAACGTCGTGTCTGTTCAGGCACATCTGGAACGAGCTAGCGCATTACTGAAGCGAGTATGACTGCAGACTGGGAATGCCAGTGACAGATTTACATCTTGCTTTGTTGTCTTGAAGATCTGATTGGGAGATTTTATTTAAACTTTTGTCCAAGCGTCATGCACAGCTGTCCTTAAACTAAATCTGAATGTGTATGCTATATATTATACGCTTCATGTTACATGTGCCAGGACTTTTTGGGGACCATTTGATCACATGGAACTTTCTGCTTTTCTTTTTTTGCCTGATGTCACCAATCCCTCTTTTTTTCTCACCCTTGGAAGCACCTGCTTCCTTTCTGATACACAATTCCCACTTTTCACAGTCTAATCAATTTCTGATGGATAAAATCAAGTCTCACCATACAGTATGTGTTTAAAATATCCTCTTTCACTTTGAAATACAGTACTTATATTATATATAATGTCATTCTAGAAGTTAAATCCTCATTCATCCCCATATTCTTATTCGGATAATCATTCTTTATCATTGATGATGTCTTAGAAAGCTCATATTTCATGTTTTCCTATGTTTTTCTATTTTCCTGTCTTATTTGCTAATGTTGGATGCACATCTTTATTTCTGATTTCAATACGGGGATAAAAGCCCTCTCATTTTCTCAGTTTCACTCCTAACACACACACGTCTCCATCTCAGACCCTCAGGAATTGAAGAGATTATGTTGTAGCGCACGTGATCGGGAGCTCTGCTTTTGAAGTCTGTCAGATCAGACCCGCTCACACAAGGATTAACCTCTCGTTGCCTTGCCGGGTCACAGGAGGGCACAGGACAGCGAGGGTATACTCCAACCAATCTGCTTCTAAAAAAATGATGCTTTTAAAACGTGTACCTCTAAATGTCTGAGAGAGAGAGAGAGAGAGAGAGAGAGAGAGAGAGAGAGAGAGAGAGAGAACTGGTCAAAGTATCAAGAGTTTGAGCCAGGGATGAATAAGAGGACAAGTGTCTTCATTGTTTAGTATTTGACATCTGGCATCTGATCTCTGAGCATGGCTTTTAAATTGAGGTGAACAGTTTTGAGTTTTAAATCTTTGTCCATGTCACCAGCACACCATAAAACAATTGTTCATTAATTTCTCATTTGACAATGATGTAAGAGAAGTTGTGAATCTGAAGAATTAATATGACAATTCATAAAACAGTTTACCTCTTAACGTTATCAAAAACGTTTTTGCAATAACATTATTAGAATGTTTCCCTAACGTTATCTACAATTGTTAAACATTTTTAAAACATTAATTTAACAACAGACTGAACAGTTTAAAAAACCTTTTAAAAATGTTCTTATAACCAAAAAATAACGTTAATAGAATGTTTAAAAAACTGGACGTTTTAAACATTCTTAAAACGTTCTACTGTAACAATATTTAAACATATTGTTTTCTAACCTATTATGAACATTTTAAAAAACATTCGTAAAACCAAACAATAATGTTTATACAACGTTTAAAAAAATTCTAAGAAAATTTAACTGTGTTTTAATAACCTATTGTGAACGTTAGGAAACGTTCTTAAGAACATTAATATAATGGCGAATGGAACGTTTTAATAACGTTTTAAAAACATTAATATAACAACAGAATGAACCGTTCTATATATCAAACTATAACGTTAATACAACGTTTATAAACTGGACGTTTTAAATATTCTATAACGTTCTAACAATGTTTAAACATATTGTTTTATAACCTATTATGAACATTTTGAAAAACGTTCTTAAAACCAAACAATAATGTTTATACAACGTATAAAAAACTGGACGTTTTAAACATTCTAAGAACATTTAAACAATGTTTTTATAACCTATTTTGACGGTTGGGAAAGCGACTGAACCATTTAAAAAAGTTTTGAATAATGTTTTTAAAAAACAAACAATAACGTTAATACAACGTATAAAAAACTGGACGTTTTAAACATTCTAAGAACGTTTAAACAATGTTTTTATAACCTATTTTGACGGTTGGGAAAGCGACTGAACCATTCTAAAAAGTTTTGAATAATGTTTTATAACCAAACAATAACGTTAATACAACGTATAAAAAAACTGGACGTTTTAAACATTCTAAGAACGTTTAAACAATGTTTTTATAACCGATTAAGGAATATGATATAATGGTGAATGAAACGTTTTATAAATGTTCTTAAAACATTAATATAATAACAGACCGAACCGTTTAAAATTGTTTTGAATAATGTTCTTATAACCAGACAATAACGTTAATACAACGTCTAAAACACTGGATGTTTTAAATGTTCTAAGAAATGTTTAAACAATATTTTTATAATCTATTATAGATTGTTTTATCGGACGAAAGTGCGCTGACGCGATACACGTCTGGATCCGAACTTTACTTCCGGTTTAGTTTTGTAATTTTAATGGTCTGACTAGTTGCTAAACTGATCTCTTGAACAAATGCCTCGTCAAAAATAACAAATGTTTTGGTTTCCTAAGTAATCTATGTGTTGTTTTTTTGCTTGTTATATAAAAAAACTAAGTTTAAAGAACTTTGTTGTTATTTATTCTTAGTGAGTTTACCGGAAGTTACGTGCGGACCACGACAGCCGGTTGTTAATGTTGTTACTGCTGAAACCGTTACAGGAATGTTTTTATAACGCAAAATTGTTAGCTGGACAGATGTTCAGTTAATTGTTTATGTTATAAACAGATGTTTGTATATATTATATTATATATATAATTCTCAGGCTTGGAAGCCCTTGGCGAGTCCGATGCCTCGGGGACTTTGGATACGGCTGTCACTTAAATTATAGAGCCCATGCAGGACATCTCTATTTGACGTCAGCCCACACAGAGGTTTCCAAAAATTAGTTATTGAGGATTTTTATTCCATCGCCTGCAATAAATACTAAATCCAGAGTCTCATGAATCAGATGAATGAGGTGCATGTGTGTGTATGAAAGAAATGCAATACTGCATGACTCCCATCGGTTAAAATCCCTGAACTTCAAATGCAATCCGTGTCCTTTTCCCCTCTCACCCGTATCCAGAAGAAACATTTCTTACATGGACTCCGAAATATGAACCCATGCGCTCATTTCTGGATTTGACTGCTGGTTGTCATTTAACCGTTCTGCAATCCGGCACACGTCTTGCTTCATACCAAATATGAGAGATCAAGTTCATCCATACTGTCCTGTTTTTTAAAGCTCTGTGCTGCTTTCTGGTTCATGTTAACAAAGCTTTATGCTCAGCATCGAGTGCTGTAGTTTTTTATTTTATATTAACATTTTCTTACTTTTGTAATTCACACATTTGTTAACTTTTAGTTTATATTTTGCATGTAAGCCAAGAAATTTGGGGAATTATTAGACAATCACTTGTACCTGGATGATTTTATTCACGTAGTGCTGCAGGTTCAGTGGATGTTGGCAAGTTGGAGTGACGTGCCTCCGCAAACTCTGGAGATGAACCAAACTACGCAAACTAACTAAAATCTGGCATCAGACTCGGGTGTGAAACTTCCCTAAAGCAAAATCTCCTTTCCTAGCCAATAGGGATCTCATTGTTTAATATCACCTGACATTTTCTCTAAAGGACCCAGAATGTTTTTGTTAGGTGCTTAAATAAATTGACCCAAGGCAGTGTGGCTGAAGAAGCATTGCACCATTCTCAAACGTTGCCCAATTTATTCCCAATACTTGAAAGTTTATTTGCATTAAACCCACAGTCACGTTTCTGAATGATGTAGACCTGAAGAATAAATGATTCAGATCACAGATCAATAACAGCTGTGAGTTTGTGTGTGTTGGCTGCTGGACTTACAGGACATGAAGATCACTTGATTAGAAGAGCGAACACCTTGGACTTGCCTTTACGTGTGTGTGTGTGTGTGTGTGTGTGTGTGTGTGTGTGTGTGTGTGTGTGTGTGTGTGTGTGTGTGTGTGTGTGTGTCTATCACAGGTGGTACTGAGCTGTATCACATATCATAGGAAGTCTGTGTGTGTTCTGAAGAGATGAGACTGACAGCTTTGACTTTAGCTCATTTCCTCTCAGACATTAGTAAATGCTTATCTGATACCGCAATCAGTGGTATCAGAATTTGTGTAAATCTTTTTAAGGAATCCTGAATTTGGGATACTATGAATAATTTTTTTAAACATTACATTTTTTCTACTAATAATTGTAACATTTTAGTTTCTCGTACAGACGGCAATGTTGTCAAAATGATCCCACAAATTTGCCAGACCAACTAAAAGTAATGTTATAATTACATTGTGTCCTAATTACATGCGACGTGATAAAAGGTATCTTATAAAACGGGCTGTTTCAGTCACACTTGATTCTGAGGAACTACTTTGTTTGGCGGAAGAGTAATATTTGTACTAATATAATTACAACTTATTTGTGTTTTATTTTATAAAATCCCGCTAACGTTATGCATATGAAGTAACCGTTTTATAAACGCAATAAACCCCTCGAAGCAGTGGGGTTACAGTGCATTTTATAACAGCTTCGCGTCGTGCCTAACAACGCCCCTAAGCTGTTTTAAAATGCACTGGTAACCCAATGTTTCTTGGGGTTTATTGCTTTATTTTCCTTGTTAATTAAAGTTTTTGGCCTAACCAGTCGCGATACTGCAACGAGCGACTATAGAAGCCCTGAAGCAATAAATAAATAAATAAATAAATTATTTGAAAGAGCATTATTTTGAAAATCAGAAAAAAAGTATTTTTTAAAGAAAAAATTAAATTGAAAGAGAAAGAAAATCTTCAGTTTTACAACTTTAAAAACATAAGGAAGAAAAAAATCTTAAATTATTTCCAAGTCAATATATATATATATATATATATATATATATATATATATATATATATATATATATATATATATATATATATATATATATATATATATATATATTTCTAATTTTCAAAAAATGTCTTTTGCTCTTTTTAAAAATGAATTATTATTATTATATTTTTTTTTAATCACTTTCAAATATTTTTCTCTTTTAAAGATCACACAAAGATGCTCGCTAGTTAAAAATTAGCATGCAATACCAACTTTGGCCCCCAGGTGCTCTGATGGCTAATTGTTATGCTGCGTTTACACCAGCCATGGTAGAGGCATCAAGCGCGAGTGATTTCAATGTTAAGTCAATGTTAAGACGCGTTAACGCGTGTCTGGAGGTCTCGCAGCACTAATGAGGCGTTTAGCGCGGCGCGGTAGATGGATTCCGCCTCATTTGGGCGTCTAGTTCACACGAATGAGCGAATTGAGCATTGCCGCGAGACACGTGCTTGTTGAAAAATCTGAACTTTGCGGAAAAACACAGCGTTAACCAATCAGGAGCTTGCTCTAGTAGTGATTACAGGATGCGAGCGGAGTCAATGACTAGAATTTCACGCGCGGATTTCACGCACAAATGAAGCGAGTAAACTCAAAATGGTCAAGCATCCAACTGCGCGTGATAGCAAGCATTTTTTCCTTGTGGGGTTTTTGAAGAAATTTTTTTAGGCACAAATTCATTTAAATTTGATATTTTTGGTCTAAAAACTAGACTTACTTTGTCATTCTGCTCATCAAGAAAATGATCTTGATTTAATAATTTTTAGATGTTTTTACTGAATACAAGACAAAAATACTATTTAAGAAAGTTTTTTGCAGTGAATTATATTGCATTGCTTCTGTGTTATGCATCCCAGGCCAGTAGTTAGTAATTTCACATGATATCTGAAGATATGATGTGTATGACGTCACCGCTTTCACAAATTTACGTTTTTTGGTAGTTTGCACGGAGACAGTGTTAATGTTTTTTGGAAACTCATTTTTAAATGTTTGCATTATTTGGTCCCAAAAATGTCATTGTTGTGCAAATAAATAGTCAATATTTTTGTTTTCATTTGAAAACATTTCTGTGTAAATAGGGCCTGTGGTTATAAATGAATTGTTAAAAGATAGTCCTGCTGTTTTCTCAATACTTGTTTAAAAAAATGTATCATTGCTGCCCAGCACGTACTAAACTCTTATGCCATCTTTCCTTCTCGCCTTGAGCATGTCTGTATCTTCTCCTGACTGCATCTTCCGTAGATGACAGATAAATGTGTTGATTTCTTGATTGCTTTTAATAAAAGTTATATTTGACCTTCCACCTTCCATTACGGCTCAATGATGGGCAGCTGACCCGCGCTACTCTGTATGACTCTGAATCTCAAGAATTCGTGAGCTTTGATCTATCCAGCTCAGACCAGATGATGGTGACCGGTGATGTAATCAGAGGTCATGAACTCGTAACCCCACCTGCCCCTCATTTCATCCTGGTCTGGAAAGCATTTACAGTGGATATTTAAATAAGAGCATTGCAACATCAACAGTTACATAGAGAAGCAAACAATCAGAAACAATCATTTTACATTTAACATGCAATATTTTTAACAATAAACATTTTGAAAGGGTATAGTGCACTTGAACTGATGACATTAATAAAATTTTTATCTTGCCAAATACATGCAGTATGGTACGTATAACTGCCATACTCTGTTTACTTTATTGAATAAGTAAATCTAAACCTTACTATATTTGTGTGACCTGTCCAATAAGTGTGTGTATGTGTTTGTGTTTATTGTATAGTTGGCAGTAGGTCTGGCTGTGTGTTGGCTCTAATGGAGATATACTGTATGAAAACAGAGACCAGATGTGGAGTAAAACTCGTGTAAGATTAGGTTATTTGAGTCCACAGTGTTTTCTTCAAGCTGAATTGACTTGTTTGGCTTGGTCCTGCTGCTATAGATGATTGGATCTTTGTGTTCATACATGTGTTCATATGTGTGATTTAAGAGCAAAGTGTTTGTATGACACCCTGACAAACATTAATATTCATTAAATGAGATATATTAAATTCACTTTATTTCCTGTAGTCAGTCCTCGGTGGAATGACCTCGTCTACCTAAAAGATGAAAAGAATTGGATAAAAGTGAGGATCCAATGATAGATTTACACATGGGGTCTTGCATTAAATTCTGCATAATGCAATAATGTCTGTCAGCCCTGAATTTATACATTTATTGATATTAGGGATGCACCGATATATCAACCTATAATATTGATAGATTGTTAAAAAGATAAATGTATAGTTTGCATGCTCTGCACTTCTAGGGGTTCACAACAAAAGAGTAAAAACCAAAACTATCTGTATTGGTAGACATCATTCTGAGTAATATAATATCAATATTCACATAGACATTTTTATTGTGTATAATTGATATAGTTAACACTGCAAAAATTACTTTCTTACTCAGTATTTTTGTTTTGTTTCAGTAAAAAATTATCTAAAAATCCTTAAATTAAGATTTTCTTGATAAGCAAAATGACTTAGAAAAATAAGTCTAATTTTTAGGCAAAAAACATAAAATGTAAGCGAATTTGTGCTTGAAACAAGCAAAAATAAATCTGCCAATGGAATAAGAAAATTTTTATGAAATTATGAAAAAAGTTAACTTATTTCAGGAAAAATTTTCTTATTCCATTGGCAGATTTTTGCTTGTTTTAAGCACTAATTTACTTATAATTTATATATATTTTTTTGTCTAAAAATAGACTTATTTTCATAGATCACATATTTTACATTTTTTTTATTGAAAACAAGACAAAAATACTAAGTGGGAAAGTCATTTTTTGCAGTGTATTTTGTGTAGACATTAGCAGCTTCTAGTGGTGAGATTGTAAATTGCAACCTCTCCCTTTCGAAATGCATAGAGAAGCTACGATAGCCACCACAGGACAAAAATGTAACCGTCTGAGACAACGTAGTGTCAAACCATGCTCTTTAAAGCAGTTTGTCCATTTAGGGCTTCTGTAGAAACATGGCGGTGAAAAATGACGAAGTCCATGTAAGAGGACCCGCGGTCGGCATATGTAGATAAAAAAGGTAATAAAAACAATACAGTTCATTATGTAAGGTCTTTTTACGCCACTAAAAATATAGTTATGTAGATTATATTGCATTTCTGTCAAGATATCCTCCTAAAATTTACATAATGCACCTTTAAAAAGCATGGTTTCCAATCTATATTTGTATTATTTCAGCACATTTTCCACTGTTTATATTTTCTTATTTATTATAATCATAGTGAAGTTATAAAAGCTTCTTTCTCTGTTCTTTACATGCTGATTAAAAATGATCCATCTTTTTGATGTTTAAAGCATGCATGGCCTTCCCAAATGAAAAGAAATCCAAGTGTCTTTAATGTGAGAGGTTGGCCGACAGCATGACAATTCTATAGGATTACAATTTACAATCCAGGATTACATTAAATACTCTTGGTAAAGCCACTTCAGTCTTTTATAAGAAAGGCTGTGTCTGAATGGACAGATGGGACATCTCTATGGCAGTTCTCATCATGCACTCACTTAAATGACACTTTTTGCATTGATTAAATGTGGGCACGTTTGTTTTTTGTGCTTTCTTCAATACCGACTTGAAAGTCAATTTTACAATAACTAAACATCTGTCTGTGTTAAAAGATGCTGAATGAATTCCATCTTATATCTTGGACAAAAAAGAAAAGTTTGATATCTTAATAAAAAAAATGTTTTTTGCATCATGTGCTCCAGAAAAATTGCATTGTAGTGCTCATTCGACTCGCATTGTGTCTGCAATTTGTATATCGCCTTTCATATTATTCTCCGTGTCATTTTCTATTATCCTATGTACAAAAGTACAAAAGTAATATTTAAATAAAAATATCAATATTAAAATAAAAACTGCCCAAATTGTCTGTATTAAAAAATTTTTTTTTGATTGACACTTGCTTTACTTTCATCTTGGACAGAGGGTTTCATCTCTGATGGAAAGCTGCTAAGCTTTGAAGTTTTGATGTTTCATTTCAGCAACAGAAAAGCAGGTCTTTGTATTCAGTGGTGGTTTATTAAAACATCCTCTCAAAGACCATAAGACTCTTGAAACAAAGTTGTAAGTGGGTTCTTGTGAAATCTGCTTCTAAGGCGACTTGACCACTGTGGCCGCAGAGAGCGCAGTCTAATGTACAGAAATAATCCAGCCTTTATCGGGTTTTCTTTGATCATTGAAGATTAAACTATCGTGCCGCTGGTCCCTGTAAGTGACACAAGTGCCTCGAAGAAGCTTCCAGAACTTAAATGCTCACAAACGATGACAATAAGCATTAAGACTTCAAAGTCTCCTTAAAGTCTAAAGAAAAGTGCATTAGCAGTCTCACTTACACCATAATATAATGTACACTGCAAAAAATTATTTTCTTACTTTGTATACTTTTCTTGTTTTCAGTACAAATATCAAGATGTATTTTCTTGATGTAGAAAATCACTTTAGAAAATAGTTAGACAGTCAAAAGTGAATTTGTGTTTAAAACAAGTGAAAAAATCCACTAATGGGTTAAAAAAAATATATAACTTTTTTCATAATAAACACTTAATTCAAGAAAATTCAAGAAAAAAATCTTACACCATGGGTAGATTTTTTTTTCTTTTTTAAGCACAAATGCACTTAAATTCTTTTTTTTTTTTTTTCTAAAAACTAGACTTATTATTAAGTGCATCTTAATTTAGGGATTTTTAGATATTTGTACTAAAAACAAGACAAAAATAAGTAATTTCTTCAAAAAATACTTTTTTACTTAGTATTTTTGTCTTGTTTTCAGTACAAATATCTAAAAATGTAAATGCCATAATGAGCAAAATTATTTTAAAAAAATCTAGTTTTTAGACAAAAAAATATCACATTTAAGTGAATTTGTGCTTAAAAGTAGCAAAAAAAAATTTAATTAATAATAATATGCCAATAGGGTAAGAAATTTTCTTGATATTTTTCTTGAATTAAGTGTTTAAGAAAAAAGTTACATTTTTACCCCGCTAGCAATTTTTTTGCTTGTTTTATGCACAAATTCATTTTTTTTACTTTTTTAGGTAATTTTGCTCATTAAAATTCATCTTGATTTAAGAATTCTTTGATATTTGTACTAAAAACAAGACTAAAATACTAAGAAAGCCTTTTTTGCATTGTATAGTCTTATTTCAGTCTGACCTGTCTTAAAAAAGACACATGGTTTGGAGCATCAATTTGGGCAAATGATGCATAAGTTATTGCATGCCAAAGCTTAATACTTTTTACTGATAAAGTGAACCTCTAACTAAAGGGTAAAGTCTTATCAACATCTCTTTTTAAACCTAATTTAAACCTCAATCTGATTCAATTTCATTATTCACTAAAGCTTCTTTTGAAGGCTGAGCTCTTTCACCATGCAGCACATAAATTTGAAAGTTTTTTTATCACTGTCTTGCTAAACCATTTGAATCTGAAAGAACCTTGGATGAAACCCTTTAGTCCGTCTTTTCTCTCCATGAAATGGAAAGATGACAGGTGATAAAAAAAGGGATTTATGTTATTTTACTCAATTGTAAGCGTTCTTCTTTCCGGAGGGATGCTAACTTCGCCGGCACGATGCACAAAGAGCAGCGCGGTTTCCTTCGGTCTCGCTGATTTACGTCGGCCTGCTCAGAATCAAAAGCCGGCTCGTGTTTGCATGCGCACACTGTGTGCAGGTACTAACAAGAAAATCCCTGTTAAGTTGTTTTGTGGCACTTTGTCGAGAATCGCGGCGGGATCTTGGGGAATGTTACGTGGCCGTGAGAAGCCCCTGTGCAAAGTGTTAAGGAAGGGGGCAAGTTGGAGGGTGAACGGAGAGCGGGGCGGTCCCGGGTGGGGCCGGCGTTCTTCTGAAGTAGAGCCAGACCCGATGGCTCCCGTGAGGGACCTCGAGGTCCGCTGGAGCAGACCTGATGCTGTCGTTTAACCTGTTGGGTTTGTTTGACCTCTGACTCCTTACAAGAAGCAAGGCATGGAAGGTGTCGGGCGGCGCGCCTGCTTTAATTTGTCTGAGTGTACACAAGCACATGAAAGCAAAGGTTAGAAGAAAGAGGAAAAAAGTGGGGAGAAAAAGGGGCCTTAATCTTTAACATAAAAGTGCAAGGGTTTTTTGACCTTATTGGAACACCTCTGAATATTTTTCGGTTTCTTTTTACCTCCGCAGGACTGTGGTCTGGTGGTCAGACCGGATCAGCCTTGCGGTTTGGAGGCCGTTCCAGGAGCATCAGGAGAGACCCAGGCGTCGCCCCGGCCTTGCCTATCAGGAGATGAGCCTGGTAGGTTTATTTAGGCTCATGCACGATCGTGTCCATTACTTAAACACTTCTTAGCATTAGGACTGAACAGTACTAGAGTTTTGGTAACATATCAGTATTTTTTCCCAGCAGGATATGGGATAACAAAAATATTAATTAAAATGACGTAAACCCCTGTCTTTGAATTTTAATTTCATCATGCACTATTTTATTAAAGGTAATTGGGACATCTTGCATAAGGCTTTGACTTGCATGAAAACATTTGTCAAAATCTTCCAGCCCTAGAAAAACCATTTTATTTACACATTGCATGGACTTGCTGATATTTATTAGACATTTCAGAAGCATTGCAAGTTTTTTTTTGCTTTTAGACAAACAACTAATTCAACTAATAATACTGAGCCATACATAAAATATACTTTAGCAACAGAAGCATGCAGCACAGGATAGGTCAAGGACTTCTTGTGATGGTGGGGTTAAGTATCTGAAATCTCTCTGTGTCAGATTTAAAGCCGGCTGTCATTTCTTCTGCTAGATAGTAACTCACACAGTCAATCCAGGCCCTGTAAATAGTTTTGTAGACCGATGATTTATATATTTACAATAAAGGGAGCTGGCTTTAAAACGTTCCCATTGTAAAGATTTGTAGTCCATAACCTGCTGCAGTCGGGGATGGGAATGGGGAACGGTTTACTGGTGAATGTGGATTTCGCAATTTGTTATAAAAGCCGCTTGTGTGACAATGCACTGAAAAGATGAGGGTCTGTCCTGATTTCAGTAAAAGTCCAGTATCTGTGCATCTCTTCACACAAACTTCAAACCTTTGATTTAACACTAACAGGTTAGTGATATTAAAGCAAATCGATGAAATCTCACTGGTATAGACTTATAGGCTGTGTGCTCACTCAACTATTCATACTAATAAAAAATGTTTAAAGGTGCAATGTGTAAATTTTAGAAGGATCTTTTGACAGCAATGCAATATAACAGTGGTGTATAAAGACCTTAAAAAATGAACTGTAAATGAGCAACTCCTCAGTGAATAACATTCATATTGTCAATGCATGATCTCTCAGGTCATTGGGTCGTCCCGTGCTTGAGCTGTTCAGACAACAGGACATGTGATTGGAGAGAGGTTGCCTGGCAACCCGACAGCTGTTTTCATCCATTGCTGGACCAACCTCAGTTACAAACCTGCATGATGGACAGAAAGGTGAGGAGGAGCCCGAGGAGCAGATGAGAAAATGCAGTGCTGTGTCTATTCAGGACTAAAATTTTCTTGGTTTTAGGTAAACATCTAAAACCATTTATGCTTTCCCTAAGGTCCTGTTCATTGGTGACTCCACCAACCGAGGGATGATGTATTACCTGATGGAGAGAGTGAACACCACTCTGGAAGACTGGGACAAGGCCCACGATACCATCATTTACCATAACCTGAATCAAGGGCGAACTATAGCCGGTTATTCTTACTACCCACAATTCTGGTTGCCAAAAGCCCAAAGACCCACCTTTAAAAGAGCTCTGCAACAACTTATAGAGAGGTGTGTGTGTTTGTTATATGAAACATCTGAAGTGGCACACAAAATGGCTTTGTCTGTATGTTTGATGGTGGGCTCTGTGTGTGTGGGGGGGGTGTGGTTGAGAGACCGTGTATCAGATCAGTGGTTACTGTCAGACTCAGTTACGATCTCACACGATTACTGATGTGGGCAGAAGATATGCAGTACAGATGTGTGTTTGGTTTTTGTGTGTGTTTGTAAACCTGTTAAAATGTGTTTTTAAACCTCTTTTTGGTTTCAGCTACATAAACAATTCAACAGATGATTTGATGAAAAGATTTGATTACATTAAAGCTTTAAAAAAAATAGAAATTGTATGCACACAACTTTAGTAGCACAAATAGTTTTTATGGTTGCATAGCGATTAATCGCAACTAATCGATTGAATAATAAATAAATAATACATTTTTTGTTTACATCATATATGTGTGTGTATTGTGTATAATAATAATAATGTATATATAAACATAAATGCATGTATATATTTAAGAAATATTTACATGTGTATATACGATTTTATATTTATAAATAATTTCTATTATATAGATAAATATGAATACTTAATATATACACATATTTTTTGTCTTATATACAAATATATACATGCATGTGTGTGTATTTATATATACAGAATTATTATACACAATACACACACATATATATGATGTAAACAAATCTTTTATTCTGCAAATTATTAGTTGCGATTAGTTGTTATGCAGACAAACAGTTTCTCCTTACATATTTACATTACACCAGGGGTGTGCAATATTGGAAAAATGTTGAGGCTCATTATGCCGATAAACTGCAATTTTTGCATCGGCACCAAATGCTGTTTTTTTATTTTACACATTGTTTTAATTAGGGATGCATAACGATTAATCACGATTAATCTATAGCAGAATAAATGTTTTTGTTTACATCATATATGTGTGTGAACTGTGTATAATAATTGTGTATATATAAATATGCACACATGCATGTATATTTTAAGAAAATATATATATTTATATATTAAGTATTTTTATTTATATATAATATACATTATATATATTTATATATATATATATATATATATATATATATATATATATATATATATATATATATATATATATATATATATATATATATATATATATATATATATATATATATATATATATATATATATATAAATATACAAATGTATATACACATGTAAACATTTCTTAAATATATACATGCATGTGTGTGCATTTATCTATACAAAGTTGTTATACACATATATGATGTAAACAAAAACGTTCATTCTGCTATAGATTAATCGCGATTAATCGTTAAGTATTCCTAGTTTTAACAAGAATTAAGATTTTAGCACAACAATATATTATTAAATTACACTATTATTGGAAATGTGTGTCTGTTACTGTGCTGGTTTGTTTCTTATATTTTGAGGATATGATGTTGATCTTTAACTATTAATTCACTTTCACCGGACAGGTCACGACCCCTAGAGAACTCTGATCAGACAGTGCTGGTAGTTGGTGGGGTCCAGTGGCTAAACCAGATCCATCTCAAGACCATACAAGAGGTTCTAGAGAGGTAACACACAAACATACACATTTTCTCCAAACATTTATTATTTAATAAACCATTAAATAAACCTCACATCTCTGATTTATCTTTAAGAGAGGGTCTTCAGAACATCCTGGTAGTTGTGAAATCTTTAGGAATGGGTTTCCATCTCCCTGTGGATGGCATTCGCTCCCTTTCCCTGGTAAGAAGTGTTAGACAAATGCATTATTTTGTTTATTCTCCACTTTTTTGTTGGACAGATATCAGAGCTCTCAAAATCCGTGGATATTCCTGTTTTATTCATTCATTCAGATAGTTGTTTATTTGCATATAACCTTGTCACTTTTTATCATCCTCATTCATTGTTTCTAGAGCGATGTGCAAGAACTCTATCATCTGAACAAGGATATTCTGGAAAGTGCCAAACATCTTGGGTATGAGGTCATTGACACTTTCAGCATCACTATGGGTCGATACAAAGAATTCCTTCAGGGCCGGTGTGCCTGCCATTTCCATGAGGTAAACTCAATTGTGTGAGGCTTTGTCATGAATTACAAGATAAAGATTAATGGAAGATTTCATACTAACACTAAAGTTATATAAAGGTCTCATCAAATACTGATATGTAAACAGACTGGCCAAAGCACATATTTCAACAAAGATAGACTATTAATTATATGAATTTTATCTCTTTGGGTGATTCTTATTTATTCCCACAATCAAAAGAAAAATGTAAAATATTTTGCATAAAGAAATTAGAGGAAATAAAACTTAAATGAAAAAAAAAAACTATTTACCTAATTCATTAAACATGTCCCAACCCAATGCAAAGCAACACACAAAAATCTCAGTTGTGTATGCTTTGCCAAATGCACCATCTGAACTAACCAGTGATCCCATCTGAACTAACCAGTGATCCCATCTGAACCAGTGCTCCCAAGTGAACTAACCAGTGATCCCATGTAAACCGAAAGCCATCAAGTGTGAGTGCATGCAGTCCAAGAATCACTTCCTTAAATGTCTAAAAAACAAGATGTCCCATGCAGGTCTATAAGCTTCCCCTTCCGACTGCTGCTTCCCAAGGAAAGCTAAAAATCTTGAGGCATGGGACCAGGGCCAAAGAGGACACGGGGCCTCAACAGCAAGAAGATCCTTCGTCTCAACTCGATGTGTTCTACCACGTGAAGGGACCGGTGAACAAGGTCTACTCCGAGATCTTACTCAGCAGGATTTGTGTGAATAGGACCATTCGGCAACAATGACAAAGAGACGATTAGCGGCTGGTGACGCTAACCTGGTTTGTGTGTTTCAGTATCTGTGTTTGTATACAGAAGGAAAGGCAAATAAATACTGTATATGTATTTAAAAATGTCTTGAAAGCAAAGGGCTAAAATGTTTAATTGTTTTTGAAATGAAACATTCGCCGTGCACATTGGTCCAAATCTGCGTAACCGTATGCTGGATCAAAGTGGCACATTGGAAATGGGTAGGTTACGTAGATGTTTGTGTGTGTGCAAGAGGATCCAGATGGTATGGAGCATGAAGGGGAATTCAATGAGACCCCCTTTAGTCTTGCCAAAACGTCTTTGGCAGCTGTGGTTTTATGACCACCAGTAGCTGCTGTTTGGCACTGAAATGGTCGTGCGGCCCTTCAAACAGCCATTCAAAAACTTTCCTGCAACGTTTATGCAACGTTCCCACAATGCTGCTGCCGGAGCTCGTGCTGAAGTGTTCCCAATATGTGTTGGAAACGTTTTGCAGTCGCTGTGGAGTGCCTTTGATGTCACGCCGTCTCACACCGTCACTTTTATGAAAGCTCGGGCAGCGTTTTGAAGTCTACACCCCCTTCTTTCACATACCAAGTTCAGAAGTATTTATGAAGTATTTTTATGCCAAAGGTCTTATGAAGGATATTTTATGCGGTCTTGTGCTCTTTATGTACATTTCTACATTTATTTTTCTACATGAAGTGTTTCCTAGTGCCTTTAAAAATAATCAGTGTAAATGTTATAGCATGTATGCTGTTAACAAAAAGAGGATATGTGTATATTTATGCTGTATAAATAAGTTTTGGGAGGAAGCATTTTTATATTGTTCCTCTGAATTGCTGGAATATGTGACGTTCCATTTGTCCATGAGAAAAAGAGAGAGATTCATCTGAAATATCTCACATAACTTCTCTTCCCACCAGTTAATAAAGTTTACACAAACTTTTAAGGGGTGTGACAACTCCTGGTATTCTAGTAAATTGCACAGTTTTTTATTTCGTAAAGTTGTCCTGGCAAACATTTCCTGCCTGTGATGTATTGGTCTTGGGGTCAATTTAATACATTTAATAGCAATGTTTTTAATGTTTATGAAGGATTGTTCCAATATATTTGTTTGGTTATTTAAAGCATATAATTAAAATGAAATGTATCAAAACATCTTGAACAATTAAACATGTATATTTTTGTAAATGAAAACTGATTTGTTTCCTTAATGGTGTAACATTTTTGTGTGTAGTTTTGTGTTTTATTTAACAGCTTATTATTAAACATTATTACATTTTAAAAACATTTTATTTATGTGAATCACATTTCATGCGCAAATACGTGATATAGCCTATACATTATTATTAACTATTTAATATTCAGTTAATATGAATATATTTAATCATAGAATTTGAATATTAAAAACTTTTATTTGTACGTTGTTTATTTTATTTTTCCTCTGATTCAGTCAAGCTTATTATCTAATGTGAAGTATAGACTATCTCCTATTTTCGTGTAAAGGATAAGAAATATCAGTACTTTAAACATTCTTACTTTTTTCTAGGAAAAATACTAAAATAATTTTTTTAATTATTAACAAAATATTAAACAGTCATTGTTAAATAGTAATAGTTATATAGTCTCTTGGTATTTTTCTGCTATTCTACTTTTATAACCATCGTTTACTGCAGAAAATTTGCAGTCATCTTTCGACTGAGCTGGTTAAATGACTGAATCTTTCATTATGTCCATCATTTGCGCTCTGTCCTCCCTCACCAGCATCCAGACTAGCTGTCTAACCAATAAACGTTGTGAACCGGCACGCCTAATGAATATTAATGAAGCGTTCTACCAATCAGAATGTGAGAGCGCACTGCGCGTGTCTTTAGTTTTGCGCATATAACGGTTTGGTCCATATCGGTGCGCACTGATGGAGATGTTCACTTGTTAGTGGTCGGTCGTCGTTGTAGACACCAAGACGGATCGTCAGTGACTTGGTGGACACGCAGAGGGGATTTATGAAGTTAAAGGGATACTTTGTGGATTACACAAACTATTAGATTAGATGTAGTTAAATAGTAAGATGCGTCTTTGTCCAAACGTCCAGTTGAGCTTTTATAAATGAAGTGGTCATGGAAAACACCAGTTCTTCTGGAATACATGCAATTTACCATTTATTCCTTGTATGGCTCCTACTATGCCCTCTGTGTTCTCAAGGAAGTTGGATGTAAGTATTACATGCATTTTGTTTCCCAAACATTTATAGATGAGTTCGCTTGAAAATTGTCTCCTTTTCATCGGGCCTGGTTATGGCGTTTCAATCCAGGCCGACAGGAGAGGAGACCCGGTTCTGATCTTTGTGTCACACTGCTCCGCATCACAGGTGGTTGGGCTTCACCTCTGTAGGAGTGCTAGAGAAGATGGGCTGCGCGCATTTGCCCTTATCGCACAAGCAGAAGGACCTGTGCGCGCGCAAACCGCACCTTCTACCCAGCGTTAAAGAAGGCGCGCGCCTGGGCATCACCGAGTGCCAGACCCAGTTTAAGCACGAGCGCTGGAACTGCTCGACCAGACGGGACCCGTCAGTGTTCGGATACGAACTCACCAGCGGTATGCATGCAAACACTAGCACACTACATGTACTGTATGTAGGGGAAATTCAGGTTTAAGAAATTTGGCATTGAGATGACTGGCAAAAACTGTAACTGACCTGAATTCACCCTACTCTACATTATGTTTGAATAATAGTGCTTGTCAATGTAGGCTACAAATAAATTGCTACCAGCAAATCGAAGAAATTTGATGGGTGACACATGTAGCCTAAATTTGGGGCACGTGCTCCGATGCGAACTTGGTCAACGACGTGCATCTCTCGTTTTCAAATTAATATATAACTCATTTGAACTGTTTTAGTAAATTTTTGCATATTTAAAAGTTTATAAAAATTATATACTTAAGTTCATAACTTTAATAAAACTTCTATATTAAGATTATAGTGATAACAAATTATTGATGTTCCTGCACTAGCCTATAAAAAAATTTGTTCAATCAACTCAGATTTATAAGTCATTTTACCTTATTATTTATCTTGACTAAATGAGTTAAAATATAGTTGAAATATGTCAAAGTTATTTATAAGTTAATTGTAACAATTCCTCTCTTGTCAAGATAAATATTAGCAAGTTGAAATTACTTGTAAATTTAATCGAACAAAACATTTTAATCCAGAAAATAATTATTTAGAAATGTCATTGATTGATAGCATGAATTTAAATATATTGTACTGCTCTATTTAGCATTATTTTTATAATGCTATTAATCAGATGTCAATTTTACATATCATTTTTAAGATCATTATTTAAAAAATTAACACACAAGTTAATATTTTGGTCAACCAATTTTATGACAGGGATGTGTAATGCTGATTCATGAGTTGATCGGACACAGTGATTTGATTCAGGGAACAGCTGTGGCGCATCTGGTTTAAGTTAACCGTTTCTACACTAAATTTACCATGTTGACAGCTGGCCCTGAACAACGCAGATTGTTTAAGCCTACAAAGATTACAGTGATTACACAACAAAGAGTCAACCTGTAATACCAGAACGCGCTTCTTGATTTTTTTTTAATTTGAGTGTTTTTGTGCTACAGCAAATCAAATGCGCAGTTCAGAATTTAACTAAAACTAACAAATAAACTTAATTTAACCACATTCAGGGTTTATCCTACTTACAATTGCATCTTAAATGGATATTTTATGATGGTGATTTTTGATTCCAGCTCTGTAGCTCAATTGGTAGAGCACTGAGTATTTCACTCCACAATGTGCTAGTATTGTCACTTAACTTCTGCTGCTTGACCTCTCAGCATAAAGATAATTGAAATGCTTATGTTTAATAATGTTTAATTATTAAATATTAAATTTTTCGGATCTAGAAGTGTGAATATCCCATCATCATGCATCTGATAAAGAAATGGCAGTGCACTTTGTGTAAAAACATCTTCGAAATGTGTAAATGTGAACATTTTAATTGATTGCAGTCCAACCAAAAACCTTTCTTGCAAACGATTTATCATTTTCAAATTTTAAAAATTGACTTCGACATTTCGTAAGATATTAAATTAAGTCTGAATTTAAAATGGATTAAACCTACCAAATCTGAATTTTGAACCTTCATATTAATGTTTTTTTAAGGTACAAAAGAGACGGCGTTCATCTACGCAGTAATGGCTGCCGGACTCGTTCACGCCGTCACTCGCGCGTGCAGCGCGGGAAACATGACCGAGTGCTCGTGTGACGGCAGTCTGGCGGGCACAGGGTCACTGTCGGAAGGTTGGCATTGGGGCGGCTGCTCGGATGACATCGCGTACGGGACCTGGTTCAGCCGCCGGTTCATCGACAACTCTGTGAAAAACATCTCGAGCCGCGGTGAAGACGCCATGTTTACCATGAACCAACATAACAGTGAGGCTGGGAGACAGGTGAGAGAGACGACCTTTCACCCCTTCCTTAATTACATATAAGATTGGTTTTAAAACAAACCCCTAAAAAAACCGGCTAAAACCATCTTACCAGTTTATGCTGGTTTTAGCAGGGTTTTTTTATTAGGGGTTGTTTTAAAAACAAATATTGGTATTAGCTGGTTTTGCTGGTGTAACAAGCTGATCTAGGTGTGTTTTTTAAGATGGTCTTGCTGGACTTAGCTGGTCAGGCTGGAAGGACCAGCTTAAACCATATACTGCCCCCTTAAACCAGCTAAAAACAGTTACCAGCTGATTTTTCAGTAGGGAAGGTTATTGTTTATCATTATCATAATATTTTTTATTATAAGTTAAAATTATAGCATAAGTTTAATAAAAAAAAAATGAATACGGTCTTGTTGGAAAAATCGAGACAGTGTGGAAAATTTCCGTGCTTTCTCAGTATGTTTAAATCAATATATTTTGTATTTTTGACATGTGTACAGGTAGGATGTACAAAGTAGCCTTCAATGAAAAAAATCTTTGAATGCTTCTTTATTGACTAGATAGAGTATAATATTGAGCACAAAATATATCAAATATATTACCCAAAATAAAATATTGTCTACATGTAACGATTCATAAATGTTGCATAAAAAGGCTATATTTAAAATTTGTATAAATCATTTTTATTTATTATAATATTTGATTATCATTTTATTTGGTATTTATGTGTAAATATGCATTTAACTTATCTAAGCAAATCTAATGCTTATCCATTGTTATCCAATGGCTGCATCCGAACGCTCGAAAATGATTCGGAGGTAGCATTCCAAGGCATGTCCAAATCCAATGTTAGGTTTACTTCCTGTTTCCTGAGATACCTTTTTTCCTGTCTCACAATTCTATGCGTGTGTGCGCGAGGAATATGATTGGTTTAGTTCAAGAAAATAAAATGGCGGCCAAGAAAGCGTCTGGAGCACAAATTTATAAATAAATTATATTTACATGTTTTACACCTTTTAATTGCATTTATAGCCAGAAATTAGTATTGTAGTTTTCAAATATGGGATACGTTTTCACAAAAACGCGCTCTCTGTTTATATTTCAAACAGAATTTCACTACACTGCCTATGAAGGCTGTCAGAATGTGTTTCTCGGAGCTGCCTTCATGTCTCCAAAGTTATTGCCCCCAAAATATTTTAACCGAACAGCTCACAAAATGGTCATTAAGGTTAAGTAAAATCACGGAAACGTGGTTTACAGAATGCCAAGATCTCCTTGTTAATATCCACTTTGCATTTGCTTCATTTTTCATTTGATGTCAATCAAAAACAGAGTCTTTTGTTTCTTTACAGGCGATTGCCAAGACAATGATAACTGACTGCCGGTGCCATGGCGTGTCGGGTTCGTGTGCAGTAAAGACGTGTTGGCGCACAATGGCTGCTTTTGAGCGTGTTGGCGTCTACCTGAAGGAGCGCTACGAGACCAGCGTTCAGGTGATGGACCGTTTCAAACGTAAGGTGAGACGCAAGGAAAAAGACAACCGGCACAAGCCCATCACAAAAGAGGAGCTAATCTTTCTCAACAAATCACCCAATTACTGCTTAGAGGACCGGCGGTTGGGCGTGACGGGGACCAGGGGTCGCAGATGTAACAGAACTTCAGCCGGGCCGGACGGCTGCAACCTCCTGTGCTGTGGGCGGGGCTATAATACGCACGTGGTACGACACGTAGAACGCTGCGAGTGCAAATTCGTTTGGTGCTGTTACGTTCGCTGTCGTCGCTGTGAGACGATGAGCGACATGCACACCTGCAAGTAGAGCAGATTTGGACAGGGTGGGAAAAATGGAGACCACACCTCGTGTCGAAACTTCTTGCGCAAACCCTTTAGGGCCTAGCAAACAAGGGTGTTGACGAAATATCCATGGCAACCGATGATCCAAAGCAAGAACTGGGAAAGGGGGGAATGGCATAATCCTCTTCAATTTCACATGCGCAACACTTCCCATGGGCTTCAAATGGGATTCAAGCCATTTTGTATATATTGACTTTGGACCTTAAATAGTTTGCTCGAAAGACCCACATAGAAAAGTGTAAATAGATGTCTATCTTAAAATATTTGATCTATACTTAAAATGAAATGCATTCATAATTTTAAGAATATTTTCAATGCATTTTTATGGCATTTGTCATAAAACTTAGGTAGTTAATGGATGTATTGTGCAATTGCTTATACACAGCAATAGCTCATACGTGGTTAAAAAATGAAAGTTGGATCTACTTGAAAAATTACATATTTTTTAGGTGTTACCTATTCCAGTAATTAAAGTTAATCCAACTTTCATTTTTGCAGTGTAGTTTCAACATTTAATGTACATATTAAGTTATGAAAAATTGTCTATGGCTTACAACTAGACTTAAAACTATTTTTTGAATTAAACAAAAAATAAACATCCATGCTTTGTATAAAAATCTTTTAAGTTATCATTGCTTGTGACTGCTTTTTTATACCCTATATACCTCTTTATTTTTCTCAAATATAATAATTTTAATTTATGCAATTTTCGCAAGTAATTTCTAGATTAATTGCGATTAATCACATACAAAATAAAAGTTTGTGTTAGCATAATATATTTGTGTCTATATAATAATATAAAATAAAATGTAACACACACATACGAATAAAAAAAAATGTTGTGCATGTATAATTTTATTAAATTATATAATCCAATAAATCAAAATTTATATATATATATGTGTGTGTGTGTGTCAAAGGATTAATCGCGATTAATCACATACAAAATCAACAAAATTGTTTTTTGCATAATATATGTGTGCGTGTGCTGGGTGTAATTATTTTGTATATAGAAATACACACAAGTATGCATGTATGTATTTAAGAAACATTTACATGTATGTATTTTAATTTAGATATTGATATATTTTATATATTATAATTTTTCTTAAATGTATACATGTATGTGTGTATTTATATATACATAATAATTACACACACAAAAATATTAAACAAACTTTTATTATGTATGCGATTAATCGCGATTAATCTTTTGACAGCCATAATAAATTTATATGTCTATACTTATATATATATATATATATATATATATATATATATATATATATATATATATATATATATATCTCATGCAAATGTTTCTTAAGTTAATGTATGTGTAAATATTTTCTATATACAAACATTGCACAAACAACATATAATGCAAAAACAAACTTTTATTTTGGATGCAATTAATTTTTTGACAGCCCCAGTAATTTTCAAAAATGTAGATGATAGATTTGAAATACAGCTGGAGCTTTATCGACATGTAATTGAAATGTCATGTTTAGAGGATTTTAAGTTTTCAGCATTCGTTCCGTTTGTGTCTCTCATTCCTTTTCGTTCTGTCCCATTTTTTCCAAACAAACCCAGCCATCACTAAAAGCATAGTACTTTGCTAGAAGTAACAGAGTTGTGCCAAATACCATGATTGCATTTTCTTAAACAGCCCTTAAATGCGAATGCAAGTTGCCCTTTTATGTAGCTACATTCCAACAACAGGACAATGAGCGTTTACAGACATCTCAGGCTTCTTGTGTACCTGTGTATACATTCATGCTGGCGGATGTGTTCACGTCGGAAAATCTCTGAATGCCTGCTTGTTCATTCTCATGTGGTTGTATTTACTGCTGATGCATTGAGTTTTACATTTTTCTTTCCGTGTAAAATAATTCCTAAATTGACTCTGTTGCGTTAAGGTAAACGACTCAAACAGTTTTTTCCAATGCATATTTCCATTTTGGAAACATACAACATTCAGAGATCCCAGGATATCAAACATGGCATCTCTTAAAGATACTTTGGATTTGATTTTTCATTCTTCTATCCAAGGGCAAAAACTCTCTGCTGAGAATAATACCATTTAATCTCTTTTTCCGACCCTGTGCCTCCTGGATAACACATTGATTAATGGCATCTCTACTGGGGTGAACTCCAGCCAATCCCAGACAACATCTTGTTGCCTGAATCAAATCCAAAGAAAAACTTGAAAATATCAACGAGCCCCTCCAGATTCAATTATAGGAGCAGTGCATTCGTAGACCTTTAGCCCCGAGGTATCCCATCCTGGACAAAACTACAGCAAAGCAGACAAGCGGTCCACGTGGACTCATCCGTTCTCTCACACGTAGCCAATAACTCAAGTGTCTGCCAACTTTTCTGTTTTCCTTAACACCTCTTTTCCTCTCGTTCTCTCTAGTACGTGTTAAATCCTAAGCGAAATGAGATGATTTGTCAGATGAAATCTGCTGTGCGCTGGTCAGGTTTTGTTCTGCCATTGTTAATGAGCTGAAAGTGATTTCGTTAATGTTCTGGAAGCGTAGTTTGCAACTGTTAAAACAAAGCAAAACATTTGCCTAAATCTAATAATTCAACATATTTATTCAGCATTCGGTTACACACCCGTGGATTTTAATGCATGTTCATGCAACATTTTACAATGACTAAGTTCAGCTCGATGAATGATATAAATCAACAGTTCAGCTATTCAAAAAAGATACAGTGACCATACTAAAAGCATCGCAGTGGGTGGTGCATGCGATACTTTTGTTTTAATTGTTGATCTTCACTCGTCTGTGGAGACCAGGATCATCACTCACATTGGATGTACTTTTGTTTCAGTATGTGAATAAACAGTTATGTTCATCCGAGCATAGCCAAGAGTAACGCTTCCTTCACTGGCCCATTCCTGCACACCAATGAGCGGTGCCATGCTCTGTACGTCTTCCCAGAAGTCTGCAGGGGCTCATGGCTCTGTCTGGTTGGGCCTGAGGGGTTTTGGATCGAGGAGACGCTTTTCCGTCCAATAGCCGTTGCTTAAACGTACACGATTCCCACAACATCGGATGTGTAGAGTTAATGTTGGAATTCTGCAAATGGTCATTCATGCCAGTTCTGCTTTAATTCCCCATGCCTTGTACTTGTAAGTTTTTTCTTTCGTAACTTATGCTAAAAGAGTTGTTTGTAGCTAACCATTACCAGAATCTGGATATATATGTATAAGTAGTGATATTTGTAACTTGGTTTTGCCTCCATCTGCTGGAGTCACAGGGTAAAGAAACCCAGGGCAGACTGGAAACAATGGACACTATCAGTAATCCAGCGGTGATGACCTACAGGAGGTATGCGATATTCATGAAAATGCTAAAGTTTTGGGGTTGTTTAAAGAAAGGAATAATTGAAGCCGTTGAATTATAATAAAATAATGCACACCCAAGGTGGTTATGCGGCACGGCGCAAAGCGGAGTTTGTTACCATTGGCTCTTACACTGGGATCTTTTTCTCCTCCCTTTAAAACACCGTCAGAATAAATGATCCCAAGCGGTCACTGGGGCAGTACCATTAAAAAGTCCTAATGCCAAATTTAGGTACAGATAAACATTGGTACCAATATGTACCTCTGAGGTACTAATATAAAGTATTGGGCACGCAGGTGTACTTTTTGAAAGAGTTCCTCTCCAGTGACAGCTATAGAGGCCATTGTTTGATGGGTGTAATAAGGACAAACATAAAATAATAAATGACCTTATAATTTAACAGGCAGGTTGATGAAGTGCATGCTGATATGTAAATATGAAAAGTTCATTTAGAGACATTTAAATTTGAAGTTTCGTACTGTAGATGGAGATTATTTGTGTAAGTGTGCAACATTCACTCATCATGCCATTTTCTTTTGCAAATGCAAGGCCATTGGTTACAGAATTTGACACATGATATAAATCAGTGTTTCTAATGTTTCAGTCTTTTAAAAAGATATGCACCTTAAAAGGAAATGATGCAACATTAAGGACAGATTCCTAAAATGGTAATATATAATCTAACACTACCATGACTGTTGACCGTACATCACTCCTCATGGCCACGTATACCTGACTGGTGTGTATGAATATCACAAAGAGCGGAGTGAGGAGTAGTTTTTACTTAACCCTTCACACTTAAAATTACTTAAAACTTAGAGGCAGTTTCCAGGTCTTATCTAGTCCCAGAATAAAATGCATGTTTGAGCTACTTTAATTTAAACACACCCCAACACATTATAACATATAAGGACCATTGTTTTATCCCAAGATGCACCACAATATTGTTTTTGTAAGGTTTGTTTTCTAAAACCACTTTAAAAAGTTATTCAGATTTAAAAAATTTGAAGTAAGTGGTACCTTAAAGTGACTGAATGGTTCTTTGTGGAACCAGAAATGGTTCTTCTATGGCATCGCTGTGAAGAACCTTTCAAGCATCTTTGGGGTGGTTTCCCAGACAGGGTTTTTAGGTTAATCCAGGACTAGGCCTTAGTTATATTAGGACATTTAAAGGGGACATTTCACAAGAGACCAAATAAATCGTTGGTGTCCCCAGAGTACACATGTGAAGTTTTAGCTCAAAATACAATTTTAAACATGTTAAAATTGACACTTTGTAGCATTTTTGGGTGTGTCCTTTAAATGCAAATAAGCTGATCTCTGTACTAAATGGCAGTGTCGTGGTTGGATAGTGCAGAATTAGGGGCAGTATAATCCCCTTCTGACATCACAAGGGGAGCCAAATTTCAATGAGCTATTTTTTCACATGCTTGCAGAGAATGGTTTATCAAAACTAAGTTACTGGATTGATCTTATTCACATTTTCTGGGAACCCAATTATAGCACTTAAACATGGAAAAGGTCATGGAAAATGTCCCCTTTAAAGGTTCTTTAGATGTTAAAGGTTCTTTATGGATAAGGGACCGGATGTTCACATTTCTGGTGTTCTTTCCTTCACAAACCCACAATAAAAAGACAAAAACATAAAAGGTTTTGTCTTTGTTTTTTAAATCATAGACAATAACCAGGGGCGGATCTAGAAAATTATTTTTGGGGTGGCATGAGAACTAGGAGGGGTGGCAATGAAGTAAGCATCCTTGTATGGTTGTCGTGGATACAAGAAATTAGAAGAACCGAGCTGCATGTGAGTGCCTTGGATGGGGCGATGCATCCTTTCACGGCAATTTCCAAAAGTCTCCAACCACGCCAGAAAAGATCGCTAGATTTGTCCGTGTCGCTTTTTTAATAAAGTCGCTAAAGGGGTCTAAAAAGTTTCTTAATCTACCGACAAAGTCACCAAGTTGGCAAGACTGCGCAGACTTTTTTTACACTGTAAAAGACTTTCTGCTGGGACTGACTGTTTGTGCTTGTGTATGAACTCTGCTGCCTCTGGTTGGCTAACGATGGAAATTAAGCCAATCATCATCAGCTATGTGGTTGTCCAACCCCCTCAACACAAGCAGAGAAAAACTACATTGCCTTTCTGGTTAAAAGAGCCTACTCGGGTATATATTAGATATATTAGCATACCAGCGCTGGGGTGGCATATGGGGTGGCAATGCTTTTATTTAGGGTGGCAACTGCCACCCCGTGCCACCCCTGATAATAACAAATATGATTTCAATGATATTTGACCAATGAACGTGGAAATGTCTGCTCTTCATTTTAAAATTCATTTCAAAAACCTTATTTATAGAACCATTCAGCCAAAAGCACCCTTAAGAGTGAGTGTTTGACAAAAACAGCTTAAGTCGTCATTACTGGTGTTAAACTGACCCTTCCCAATTACAAGTGGGGTCCTTTTTAAATTGGAAACAATGTTCTCTGACCATTGCAGATGCATATTATGTATTAAAGTAATATTTACTTTTTATTTATGATTTTCAAGACAAGGTCTAGATGAATCCAGGATTAGGCCTTAGTTCTATTAGAAGGACATTTAAGTAGTTTTTACAAACATAGCCTATACCTTATGAAAAACATCACTGCTGTGCATCATGAGACAAAACAATTGCAGTGATGTATTTTAATATATGTCAATGTAGTTGTTTTCAATTAAAACAGCTCAAACATGCACGGGACTAGACTTAAGTCTTGTTTGTTAAACCTAGGCCTTATGTTCTCTATGCGGGTATCTCGAACAGGGCTTATCCTAATCCCAGACTAAAATGCCTGTTTGAGCTGCCTTAATTTAAATTAACATCTTTCACTGCTATATCTTAACAAACATCAGTGCCATTGTTGTCCCAAGATGCACGCCAGTATTGTTTTTTAGTTTGTTTGTAAAAACTACTTAAATGTACTAAAGCCTAGACTGGGTTAATTTAAACCCTGTTCGGGAAACCACCCCTATGTCATTTAAAACTCACTATACTGTATAGGTATTTAAAACGTTCATATTATTTAGTAACCAAATTTTTGATCATGCATTTACAATGAATCTGGTCCCTAAAACCTCATAGATGGCCTACCACACACACAAACAAACAAACAAACACACACACACACACACACACACACACACACACACACACACACACACACACACACACACACACACACACACACACACATGCACATTTATGTAGTAAGAATTCCTTAGTACGAAAGTTCTGGAAGTATGAAAGGAAAGTCATGATACAGCAGAACATAGAGGAAGTGTGTGTGTGTGTCAGTGTATTCTTCACCTGACCACATGTCTTATTTATGACTGAGGACATCCTGTGATTCTTCTGCCTTTAGTTTTATTTATTCAGTACACACAATCCTGAAAATCAACTCAATTAATACCAACTTTCTATATGTGATTCCAGGACAGATTTTTTTAATCCCCTCTCCATCATTTCATTTTTACACCTATAAAGGTTTTATTGCCACGAAGCAAAAACATTTATGAAAATTTGTATAAAAAGTCACTTTTTGTTTTCTACATAAAATTATTCTGCATAATGTAAAGAACATTGTGTGAAAATATAACCTTAATATTCCCTTTACAAAAATTGTTTTACTACAGTTACAAAAAAACATGGTTACTACACTTTTACCACTAAAAAACATGGTTAATTTTCATAAGGGTCTTTATTGAGTAAGATGTGAAACTTTGATTCCTCACAATCTCATCATTAGATTGTGAGCCTGGATGTCACAGTCATCTTTTAAACAAGATATATCCATTTTTTTTTAACTTTATTTAATAAGTGGTCTTGTTTTTAAATAGTTTAGACAAAATTGCTTAAACACATTACGGCTGTGCAATTAATCATTTTTGATTTTCAAAAGTATCGAGGTTAAACAATTATTGTGGGTAAATATAAAAATTGCTTGCTTGTGTTTATAAGGCACTTCGAAGGCACCACTATTTTGACATTGAAACCATTACCTTATTAAAATGCAACGCTATACGGGTCAATAATCGTTATTGGATGATAAAAGCAATTTTTCACACTATAGGCTGATAGTTTAAAAAAATATACATTGCTGCCTTAATTTTTTTGTTGAATCAACTCGGATTTACAAGTCATTTCAACTTACTATTATTTATCTTGACTAGAGATGAGTTGTTATAAGTACTGGTGAGTTGTTATAACTTATAAAATTAAGTTGACTTTTCTCAGCTATATTTTATAAGTTGTAACAACTCATGTCCGTTGACATGACTTGTAAATCTGAGTTGATTTAACAAAAGATTTTAAGGCAGCAAAGTATTTTTTATAGTGCATAGTCATGGCCGATATGTCCTGTCAATCAAAAGAGAACAAAAAAGGCAAAGAATTTGAGCTCTGTGTACTGAAAATGTAAAGTAATGGCACAAAAATAGTTATATAAATTAATAACATTTAAAAAATGTAATCTTTAGAATGTAGTTAAAGTTGCAGTGTGTACATTTTTGCGGCATCTAGTGGTGAAGTTGCGCATTGCAACCAACGGCTCAGTCCACTGCTCACCCCTCGCTTTTGAAACGCATAGAGGAGTTACGTTAGCCACCACAGCACAAACATGTCATCGTCTGAGACAACTTAGTAAAAAAGTTTGTCCGTTAAGGGCTTCTGTAGAAACATGGCAGCACAAAATGGCGACGCTCGGTGTATGTAGATAAAAACATCTCATTCTAAGGTAATGAAAACATAACAGTGCATTATAAAAGGTCTTTATACAGCCCTGATAATATAGTTTTGTTTAATATTTTGCATTTATGTCAAGAGATCTTTCTAAAAATTACACACTGCACCTTTAATGCAAGTTCATATAACCACCAAACTATCGGCATCGACAGATATGAATAATCAGTATCAGTGGAAAATTTTGATATCAATGCATCTTTAATAAAAAGGTTAAATAAATGCATGTTTTTAAAAGTCACTGAGTAACCGTGTTAAATAATTGCAAGTATGAATAAAAAAATAATAATAACCGTGATAATGATTTTGCCTATAATCGAGCAACCGTAACACACATTAAGATTGATTTTCTTAATATGCACTTGTAATCTCTACACTAGTCGTCTCCAACATGGCACCCACGGGGTCTGAAAGTTGCCCACCAAAGCACATCCTATTGAAATCCTCAATTTTAATATTTATTTATTACATTTTTTTATATTAACTTGGCTTCTTTTATACATATTAACATATAAACAAGTAAAACAAAAAGACTATATCAAAAAGGTAGCCCATTCATTGTGGTAGCCCTTGCTTACAAAAAGGTTGGAGACTCTTGCTTTATCATGCATTAGTTTTTCTAATAAACTGCTGTCTCATATAGGCTGCAAATTAACGAGAAAAATCTAAATCTGTGCGTGTGCTATATATGTATGGATGTGTCCAGGAATAAAAGGGAATTAGATTTTGCCCTCTGACTCTTTGTGGTACAGGAAAGAAGAGAGGGAGGGATTGTTGAAAAGGCAGAAGGCCAGCGCGTGCGGCCACAGTCCGTGGAGAAACCTCTCAGACAACGAGAGATAGAGAAATAAACAGTCTGAGTACCATGGAGTTCAGATTAAACTCGATTCATGGATGTCTGCTGTTGCTGATGGGAACTGAGATCCTCTGGATGACTGCTGCAACATCACAGGTGAGAATCATGCACCATGCATGCACCTAATATCATTTCAATGGGTATAAATTGTGAAAGAGTTATAAATAATGTGTAGCAATGGTGTATAGATTTGTACTATGTACTGACAAATTCATACAGATGCATGTTAATCGCTCAAAAGCAAAACGATCTTCAGCTCTCATCTAGTTCACATATGTTTATGTATGGCAGGCAACAGGCTGGTACAGAAAAACAAACATGTAGTTTGTTCCTAAATGATGTTTGTATCCGTTTCCTCGGAAAATCGTGGTAATTACTCTTCTGTACTGTAGGTAAAATGTTATTGTCCAGTAAAGGAGCTCCTCTCTATATTTAATTACAGCATGTTTACTTTTCTGTGGTTGGAGTCTTAAACATCTGTGTGGTTGCTGTGACCCTTCAAGACACACAAACCAAAAACAATTCATCCATTCAAACTTCCCCCGTTTGATTCGAGTAGTTTGACGTGCGCTCATTTTTGAAAATATTGCAGGGAAGTCAAGTCAGGTAAATCTTCTTTGGAAAATCAGTGACGGGTGTTAAGATCCAGCGTGCTTTCCGACTATTGGTTTTGTAAGAAAACCAAGCTCGGCAAGCAACAGCCGTCATTTCACCGCCTATACACCTGATATAGTCCGGCTATGAGTAACCCACTTCTTGCAGAAATAAACTTTTTTTGTCAAAATAAATGCAGAATGTACATATATAATGCTTTTCTAACATCATGTGTGTGTTTTGGTGTCTATCAGAACCGTTGCGATAAGAACATCCAGGTGGTGACGAAATCCGAATGTCATTCCTGCTCATTGTCATCTCTCATGAATTGTCCCAGTGGATACAACAAGAAGTCACCTGGGAAGAGCAACAAGGACTGCAGGTGATTGTGTGTGTTTACTTACACTAGCTGTGTTTAGTAATTACTCCTTGAAGTTAAAAACAAGCAATAGTCGTCATTTTACAGTATAAGGTACGTTAACTATAGACCTGAAATAGTCCGGCTATGAGTAACCTAACTTGAATGTGGTTTTAACCAAAATAAACAAAGTCAACGGTGATCACAAGATTTTTGGTTTCATTTAATAATTTATTTTATTTCATTTATTTTTTGGGTCAATAAATTTTTCACTGACAGCCCAAATTTTGCCTTGTTTTAATCTAGATGTGGGCTGTGTTTTGGACGGCTATTGGGCGTCTTTTAAACGTTAAATTGCTTGCTGGTTAATCTGTGCTAGTTAACATTAGAAACATTTATAAATAAATAAACATATAGATTTATAAACATACTATTTAACATTTTAATTTGCACCAACATCCTAATGAAAGCTGAATTTGCTGAATGTTTTTTTGAAAGAGTTAGTATTAAGTGTTATGTTGCGTACACACCAAACGTGAAGCATTGCGTTCCTTGCTCTAGATTACTCGTGGGATTTAACTTCGAATTTTCGCATGAGTTGAATATTTTCAATTTGCGCGAAGATGCGTTTGAGGCAAATAGCATCGACCCACGCAAATCTACTCGCGCAAATCGTTAAATTCGCGTTTGGTGTGTACACCCCATTAGGAAATACCACTGGCTTAATGTAAAAACAAAGTAGAAGTCAAATGAATTTTAACTAGATTGACATGTTAATATTGCCATCATCCTTCCTTATGCATAAACTAAGGTTATGCTATCTGATTTCAGAGACAATAATAATACAATCATCTGTCTTTTTGTATTTAGGTATTCAGTCACGTCCGCTTTGAGTTTTTCAGGCTGTTCGTTTGTGTGTATTAAAGACACGGTGGAGCCTCAGTGTTGTCCTGGTTATTGGGGGAATGACTGCATTGGTAAGTTTGGTGTTTTCATTCAAAAAAATAAATGAAGGAAGTTTCATGAATTTGTTGTGGTATTTTGTTTAATAATAATAATAATAATGGACTATGACATCAATAAGGTCTTGAAGCAGATGTAGATGGCTCAAAAGTGATCGTTAATGATTATTTTCCCATGTCTTTATCCGATTTTTACACATTTTAAATGGCATTTGGTATTTCCTTTATTTTTGAGGAAGACAAGTGACACTGAGGGAATATTTTGATCGGAAGAGTAGGACAGGAACTACTCTCCGATGCGACCACTAACAAAGTTTAATAAAACACAAACAAGGGGAAGGAGAGTTACACCTGGGATCTAGTGAACTGTTTTTTTTATCGTGAAAAATATAAATCTTACCGGATAAACTGAAAGTCCAGAGTAAAAAATAAACTATCCAGCAGGATCTCCTAGAGGATTTTTGTTTGATCCCAACAAGATTCTTTTCTTTCCAAATGATGATAGAAATTCCGCTGACATTCCTTTCGGAATTTTGTGACTAGGGATGTAAATCCTGTATATGTGGCCTTCCACAATAAAGGCACAGATGTTTAAGATGTGTACTCTTTCGCTTTTAACATGTATGAATGTGTGATGATGGGAGGAAGTTTGTTAAACAAGAGATTTGCAGATTTCCTTCCCAACATGAGGGATATGGCAGTCCTGTACCGATGGGCCACTGGAATGTGCTGACCAACAGGCACTGGATGTCTCATTTCCAGAACTTCCTCTGTATGTCAGCACATAAACAGACCCCACTATGAGTTAGCTGAGTCAAGCGCTTAATTTACCGTCTGTTGTCTTTGGTCTGTTATCAGCAGAACTTCCTGCATTGTTTCTCAAGAGTTAAATGGTTTGACCCTTGAGTCAGTAAGACGGGTCAGCATTATGAAAATGTAAAATGTGACACATGCGTAGTTTTCTTTGTCATGACCTGTGCTGAGATGTACGATATGGTTTTGCAGCTCCAAAATGGTGTAGGAGCTTGGACGGGGTGATACTGGTTTAAGCTGGTTTTGCTGGGAATGCTTTGATCTTGTCAGGGATTTTGTCTGGACTGAGTGTTCAGACTAAGTGAGAATGACGGGAAGGAAAGGAAGAGTGAGGGTCAGTGAGGGTCTGTTTGAAGGGCAGAGAAACTCTGCTAACTCACATCCTCATCCATCCATGATCTGACAACTCAAATACACTGTCCTCAGATCAGCCTCAGACATCATATCAATCACACCAAATATCTGCCTTCAAAACAGACTCTAGAAAACTTACTGAGCCAAGATCAGTCATATCAAACACACTGATCTTAGATCAGTCTTAGCAAACACACTGACCTTAGATCAGTCTTAGCAAACACACTGATCTTAGATAAGTCACACCAAACCTCTGCTTTCAAATCAGACCCATCCAAACTCAATAACTTCAGATCAGTCTTAGTTGACATCAGTCTTAATCGGTCTTAGCTGACATCAGTCTTAGTTAGTCTTAGCTGACGTCAGTCTTAGTTAGTTTTAGCTGAGGTCGGTCTTAGCTGAGGTTGGTCTTAGCTGACGTCAGTCTTAATTGGTCTAAGCTGACGTCAGTCTTAGTTAGTCTTAGCTGATGTCAGTCTTAGTTGACGTCAGTTTTAGTTAGTTTTAGCTGACGTCAGTCTTAATCGGTCTTAGTTGGCATTGGTCTTAGCTGGCATTGGTCTTAGCTGAAGTCAGTCTTAGGTAGTCTTAGCTGACGTCAGTCTTAATCGGTCTTAGCTGGCATTGGTCTTGGCTGACGTCAGTCTTAGGTAGTCTTAGCTGACGTCAGTCTTAATTGGTCTTAGCTGACGTCAGTCTTAGGTAGTCTTAGCTGACGTCAGTCTTAATTGGTTTTAGCTGGCGTTGGTCTTAGCTGACGTCAGTCTTAGTTAGTCTTAGCTGACGTCAGTCTTAGTTAGTCTTAGCTGACGTCAGTCTTAGGTAGTCTTAGCTGACGTCAGTCTTAATTGGTTTTAGCTGGCATTGGTCTTAGCTGACGTCAGTCTTAGTTAGTCTTAGCTGATGTAAGTCTTAGTCAGTCTTAGCTGACGTCAGTCTAAGTCTGTCTTAGCTGACGTCAGTTTTAATCTGTCTTAGCTGATGACGGTCTTAGCTGACGTCAATCTTAATCGGTTTTAGCTGACATCAGTCTTAATCGGTATTAGCTGGCATTGGTCTTAGCTGACGTCAGTCTTAGGTAGTCTTAGCTGACGTCAGTCTTAATCGGTCTAAGCTGGCATTGGTCTTAGCTGATGTCAGTCTTAGTTAGTCTTAGCTGGCATTGGTCTTCGCTGAAATCAGTCTTAGGTAGTCTTAGCTGATGTCAGTCTTAATCGGTCTTAGCTGGCATTGGTTTTCGCTGACGTCAGTCTTAGGTAGTCTTAGCTGACGTCAGTCTTAATCGGTCTTAGCTGGCATTGGTCTTAGCTGATGTCAGTCTTAGTTAGTCTTAGCTGACTTCAGTCTTAGTCAGTCTTAGCTGACATCAGTCTTGTACAGTCTTAGCTGACGTCATGCTGAAGTCAGATCAGTCTGACCGAAGTTCTTATTTCAGATAAGTTTCACCAAACATACAGAACTTATTATATTGGTTTACAGTAAAGGATGCTCATTTTAAAACTTAATTTAATAAAAAGTTTTAAAAATTCAATCTATGATTGACATCTTCAAGTTGTGAATTTGATTGGTTGAAATGAAAGGTTTGAAGAAATTTTTATATTTGTATTTTTATTTACTAGTTGAATTAAAAGTGTCCTTTTTTTCGAGCTTCCCTTTCATTTCTACATCTTTATCTCAACTATTTCCTTCTTTAGAGTGTCCAGGATCAGCTGGGACTCCCTGCAGTAATAATGGCATGTGTTCTGATGGTATAGGTGGTAATGGAACATGCACATGTAAGGTAAGCACCCCACTTATTTTTCTGCTCTCTCAGACTTATGCACACTGTTACAGACCTCCCAATAAATCTCTCTGAATGAATTTGTAGCCAAACTTTGTTGGAACAGCTTGTGAGGACTGCAGAGAGAATTTATACGGACAAACATGCAGCAACGGTGAGGAGCCACCAAATTTTTGACAAAATCTGTCTTACTTCATACATTGTACATCTTTGGTCAGCATCAGAGTCAAAAACATGCTCTGTTTTTCATAGTGTGCCAATGCAAGCATGGCTTGTGCGACAGCGGAATAAAAGGCACAGGGCAATGCACGTGTCTGTCTGGATACACAGGTGTAGACTGCAGCCGAGGTAAGATTTTTAGCCGAGGCTTTAAGTGTAATCGATATACATAGACCTTTAGATGAGAATGACAGATAAATTATTTTCTTTATCCAGAGCTTCCAGCCTGTGCTTCTTTACGGTGTGGGACAAATGCTCGCTGCATTGAGGAAATTTCAACAGGCCAGCTTGTGTGCAAGTGCAAACCTGGTTATCAAGGTGATGGAGTCAGTTGTACATGTGAGTACTCTATATAAACCATAGGCAGAGTTTGGCGTTTGTGCTTCGGGGGGTACATACTTTCAGATTAGCGAGAGAGTGCGACTTCATGGTTTTTAAATATGGTGTAAATAAATTAAAACTATTTTAGCCTTAAGTTACCTACAGTGTTGTACACATATATATATATATATATATATATATATAAGGATTAAACAAATAAAGAATTAATTCTCATATTTTTTTCATTAATAGCTCAGACAAAATAATAATTGGCTCTAGTCTGGGGGGCAGTGCCTCCTCTGGCCCCCGCCTATGATATAAACATGATTTATGGACAAACCCAACTGGTGGGTTAAAATTTACTGTACCTATACAACCCAAAATGCTCAGTTCTTTTAACTCATGGTTGGCTCAGATATGGGGACTTTCTTGCCCAGACAGCAGATGACTCCGGTGCAGATCCGGGCCAGTGCCGTCTGCCGTCTGGGCAAGAAAGGGAGGTTAATTTAAACCAGAACCATGATAACCTATTTGGTGGTACGAGGAAAGAAAGCATTTGATATAACATTTGTATAAACCCTCAAAATGGATTTCTTGGTTTCTGTCGCATTTTTCATGCAGCAATTAATCCCTGCTTAAGAGCCGTGTGCCATGCAAATGCAGCGTGTGCGCATACAGGACCAAACCAGCACGTCTGCACCTGCAGAGAAGGCTACAGTGGTGATGGACGTGTCTGCATGCCAATCGATCCCTGCCAAACTAACTTAGGCAACTGTACATCGAGCTCTACACGCTGCATGTACGACGGCCCTGGAAAGGTAGGTGTATGTTTGTTAAAAAATGTAAACCATTCAAATGCATCTTGTTTCCATCCCTCGTTGTAAATTTGGTCTCTGTCAAAGGCTCACTGTGAGTGTTTGGAGGGATTCGAGAAGTTTGTCAAAGGAAAGGGCTGCAGTATTAAAGATTTGTGCAAACCCAACTCCTGCCATAAACACGCCACCTGTACCACCGCAGAACCAGGAACAGTCGAGTAAGACTTGTTGTTTTTTATTACTTTCTCACAGAATCACAAAGGCTCATTTAGATTTTAACATTGACGTCTTTTTCCAGGTGTAAGTGTCGTGATGGTTTTATTGGCAATGGGAAGATATGCCTCGGTAATATAATCCAGCAGTTGCAGGAACTGAATTCAAAGCCGGGTGGGGAATGGACAGGTCAGCTTTCCAGTGCCATTACACTTTTTGGTGAGTCATTCCTTTGACATTTACAATCTTACATTTGGTAAATGCTTTTTTTAAAGCGACTTACAGTGCATGTATACATTTCATCAGTACAGTTTGTATGGGATTGAACCTACACATTTTTTTTTAATTATTATTTTATTTTATTTTTAACATGTTAATGCAATTACAAAATAGAAAAATAGAAAAAAACAAAACACATGTTAACAACAAAATAAAAAACTTTTTTTCCAGTAACAAAGATATAAAACAACTCAATTTACATGTACAAAATTTGCACTGCTAATGCAATGCTCTACCACTGAGCTACAGAATATTTAAATTTAACAAAGCATATAAGAAATATATTTATAGTCGGCACACCAAACCTTCCAAAGTATCAAAACATTTTTAATGATAGACTATAATTATAATTTTATTGCTTTGTGCTTTGGTGTGCTGACTTAATTTTTTATTTTTTGTGAAATTTTTTGTTTTTTGGTGAATTAACAAAGCATACATGTTCATCACTTTTCACACATTTGGACCATAGTCTGTAAAAAAATATGGACGTAGTGTCCAAGCCGTCAGACAAAGGTTTGTGATGCCGTTCCATGCCGTCGCCATCTTGGCATCACGTCACCGCACATCACGCGCAGATAACCGAATGTGGGTAAAGAGGCGTGATGTGGGTTAAGCTGAAACCCAGTTCAACCTGCCTAACTCGGAAAAAAAAAAACTTTTCATCCTACCTTCAGTGGTTCTTTTGTAATCACTTTTTGAATATGGGTAGGTTTCGGCAAAAACACCACATTTTGAGCAAAAAGCAGAGATAATTCCATTTTTGTGACGGACTTTTCATAGAGATCCCATTCAGAGCGATCTTTAAAACAGACACGGACATGCAGCAGCTTGCCATAGAGCAATACTTCCAGGTTTAAAAAGTTGCGGAATGGCGCCACCTGGTGGATAATAGCGGTATTGCGGAAAGACAGAAAATCTCGTCATTGGCAGGGAAGCGTTTTCTCTTGATTGATGAGATATCTCGGCAATGGCGGCGAAAGAGTTAATTATGCAGAACTTTAACTCTTTCACCGCCAATTAAGAGAAAACGCTTCCCTGCCAATGACGAGTATTTCCGGCTTTCTGTAATACCGCTATGTGCCTTTCCGCAACTTATAAAATACGTCCGTGTATGTTTGGAGGATCGCTCTGAGTCTGATCTCTTACAAAAGTCCTTCACAAAAATTGAATTATCTCAGATTTTTGCTCAAAATTTGGTGACAGCCTCTTGTGGACAGTCGATGAATTGCAGTTAAGTCACAATTCAGACATTCGTGTGCAACAAATGTTTGACTCTTCTGTATCCTTCATGTCATTTCAGTTAAAACCATGTCGTGGCCTCTGACCTCCCGTGGACAGTTTACCGTGTTTGTGCCGGTGAACAAGGCTTTTAAAGGCACAACTGTAAGTGAGGCCACACAAACACATCCACACAAACATAAACCAACATATTAACAACACGTTTCCCTTACAGGTAAAAACCCTGCTGGCCGATGAGTCGAAAGCTCAATATCTCGTTAAGCTGCACATGGTGGCAGCAGAGGTGAACTTTGAGTCTCTGAAGAAGGGAATCCTATACTACACTATGACCGGCATGGCCGGCGAATCCCTGACAGATGTATGTGATTACATTTAACAACGTCAGAATCATCATGAGCTTAGTTTCTGAAAGATCTTCAAAGCCTGTTTATGTTTCAGATTCTGTTTGAAATTGAAAACGTTTATTTCCAAGGTCAAGCAGATCAAAATCCGTCTCCATGGAAGTCGTAAGAAAGCAGCGGTTGTGGAGCCGGACATCTTTGCCTCCAATGGAATTGTACATTTGGTTGATAAACTGATGGATGCCGTCCCTTCTACTGTAATAAGTGAAAAAGAGGTTTGTGAAGATGAAGATGTGTAGATAAATATTGAGGTTTTGGGCTTGTTTAGAGGTAACGTTTGTTTGTTTTTTGTTTTTAGGAAAACCTTATGCAGATTCTCTCAAAAAATGGAAAGTTCTCTCAGTTTAAGTCTCTGCTTGAGGTAAACAAAAATCAACCATCTTTAAGATCTCTGTGTGTCAGAAATGAAAGGGATAGTTCACAGAGAAATAAAAATTCTGTCCCATACAGCAAAAAATATATATATTTTCAAATATAATTTTAAATATATTTCAAAATATACAAAATATATTTTTTGGCAATTTTTTGTATTTAAAATATTTTTTTTTAAATAAATTTGAAGAAACTGTATGTTTCAAACTTGTAAACATAAAATGTTTAAAAAAATAATGTAAAATATATTTTTAATTGCAAAATTCAATTTATATTTTATACATACGTATACATTTTAAACAAACTTTTATATTTTTACCAGTAAAAATAGTTTTTTTTTGCTGTTTGGTTTGTAAAATTAGAATTATATTTGTTGCCCCTGAATTTACATTTTCAAAATTATATTATTTTAAAATTACATTTTGAAATATGTGTTAATATATGAAGGTTAAAAATAAATATGTTTTCAAATAAAGTTAAAAAAAACTTCAATTAAGCTGTATAAATTACTCTGTTTTTTTTTAATATTTTTAAAGAATGTTTGTTACAAAGCAGATCTGGGGCACCATTCACTTCTACAGTAGGAAAAAATACTAGGGAAGTGAATGGTGCCCCAGATCTGCTTGATTCAGATCATGGGCAATTATTTCTAAGGTGGACACAGTAAGCATGCAACTGTATGTGCCATCCTTTAATTTCAAATACATGAATCAGTTCATTCAAATGATTCAAAATCTTAAAATTTTTGTGTTTCTTAGAAAACCAACGTTGCATCTGTTTTAAAAGGATCGGGACTCTTTACCGTGTTTGCTCCCACAAATACTGCGTTTACCTTACTAAAGGCTGGCTATTTAGACTTCCTTACGTCTGAAGAGGTGCAATAAATATACCAACTGGTTTTTCTAAATTGCATTCTCTTTGTGCATCATGTAGATTTTGTTTTTTATTTCTCTCACTTTAGGGTAAGACAAAACTACGTGAACTAATGCGCAATCACATAGTGTCGTCTTCCAAGGTTTGTGTGTGTGTTTCACATCTCATGTTTGTGTGGAAATGTATTATATATCTTAATGGTTGAATATATATTGTCTTTTATATACATCTGTACACAGTTGGATTCCAGCTTCATCGCGTCAAACTCTCTTGCTGTGAGCCAGGCCAGCCAGATCCTGACTTTTAACGTAACTGCTGCTGTGAGTACTTATCGTTTATTATATTAAACTGATATAGAGCGGTGACTAAAACCATTTCACGAGCCAAGCATACAGGACATCTCCGAGATTACAATTTTGCATGCACTGAATGATTTTCACATTTCAGTTTCTTCAAAGTCTGTAATTGTATTTATTTCTGATTTTGAACACATACAGGGCCAAATGCTGGTGAATGGCGAGGCAATGCTGGAACTGGATGTCGAGGCAAATAATGGTCTTCTCAATTCAGTGGAGGGGCTTCTGATTCCCGCATCCATAGAGCCCATTCTACCACATCGCTGTGACATCACAGAAAATAAAGTTTATATGGTAAGACCTCCGCTTTCACAAAAACCACAGAACTGATTTGGTCTTTTTCTAAAGCTGTTAGTCTTTTAAACAAGGACAGACTCTTGTTAGTGTGCTAAAAGTGTTTATGTTAACTCTGTTCGTCGCAGGGTCCATGTGTTAGCTGTACACGTCCCTCCAAACCTGCTTGTCCTACTGGTGAACCAATGGTGAGACTGTTTGATAAATCTTGTTAAGCAAAATCTAAATATATCTGCACTATTTAAATATCATATTTGAATGCAATCATTGCATTTGCATTTCATTTCTTTTCATATTGCATTGCATTGGGTTTTCATATTGCATTGCATTGCATTGGGTTTTCATATTGCATTGCATTGCGTTTTCATATTGCATTGCATTGCGTTTTCATATTGCATTGCATTGCGTTTTCATATTGCATTGCATTGCGTTTTCATATTGCATTTGCATTGCATTGCATTTTCATATTGCATTACATTGCATTTTCATATTGCATTGCATTGCGTTTTCATATTGCATTGCATTGCATTTCATATTGCATTGCATTGCGTTTTCATATTGCATTGCATTGCGTTTTCATATTGCATTACATTGGGTTTTCATATTGCATTGCATTGCGTTTTCATATTGCATTGCATTGCGTTTTCATATTGCATTGCATTGCGTTTTCATATTGCATTGCATTGCGTTTTCATATTGCATTGCATTGCGTTTTCATATTGCATTGCATTGCATTGCGTTTTCATATTGCATTGCATTGCGTTTTCATATTGCATTGCATTGCGTTTTCATATTGCATTGCATTGCATTGCGTTTTCATATTGCATTGCATTGCGTTTTCATATTGCATTGCATTGCGTTTTCATATTGCATTGCATTGCATTGCGTTTTCATATTGCATTGCATTGCGTTTTCATATTGCATTGCATTGCGTTTTCATATTGCATTACATTGCATTTTCATATTGCATTGCATTGCATTTTCATATTGCATTGCATTGCGTTTTCATATTGCATTGCATTGCATTGCATTTTCATATTGCATTGCATTGCGTTTTCATATTGCATTGCATTGCGTTTTCATATTGCATTGCATTGCGTTTTCATATTGCATTGCATTGCATTGCGTTTTCATATTGCATTGCATTGCATTGGGTTTTCATATTGCATTGCATTGCGTTTTCATATTGCATTGCATTGCATTGGGTTTTCATATTGCATTGCATTGCGTTTTCATATTGCATTGCATTGCGTTTTCATATTGCATTGCATTGCGTTTTCATATTGCATTGCATTGCGTTTTCATATTGCATTTGCATTGCATTGCATTTTCATATTGCATTACATTGCATTTTCATATTGCATTGCATTGCGTTTTCATATTGCATTACATTGCGTTTTCATATTGCATTACATTGCGTTTTCATATTGCATTGCATTGCGTTTTCATATTGCATTGCATTGCGTTTTCATATTGCATTACATTGCGTTTTCATATTGCATTGCGTTTTCATATTGCATTACATTGCGTTTTCATATTGCATTGCATTGCGTTTTCATATTGCATTGCATTGCGTTTTCATATTGCATTGCATTGCGTTTTCATATTGCATTGCATTGCGTTTTCATATTGCATTGCATTGCATTGCGTTTTCATATTGCATTGCATTGCGTTTTCATATTGCATTGCATTGCGTTTTCATATTGCATTGCATTGCGTTTTCATATTGCATTGCATTGCGTTTTCATATTGCATTGCATTGCGTTTTCATATTGCATTGCATTGCATTGCGTTTTCATATTGCATTGCATTGCGTTTTCATATTGCATTGCATTGCGTTTTCATATTGCATTGCATTGCGTTTTCATATTGCATTGCATTGCGTTTTCATATTGCATTGCATTGCATTGCGTTTTCATATTGCATTGCATTGCATTGCGTTTTCATATTGCATTGCATTGCGTTTTCATATTGCATTGCATTGCGTTTTCATATTGCATTGCATTGCGTTTTCATATTGCATTGCATTGCGTTTTCATATTGCATTGCATTGCGTTTTCATATTGCATTGCATTGCGTTTTCATATTGCTTGCATTGCGTTTTCATATTGCATTGCATTGCGTTTTCATATTGCATTGCATTGCGTTTTCATATTACATCGCATTGCAACACCAGTTGTTTTTACACAGTACATTACAGATCTAAAGAAATTGTCAACCGCAACAATGATTTGTGCCCGTTTTGTTTTTGTCTCAATGCTGTCTTCTTCTCAGAATACAGCCCTAAAAAACTGTGTGTATAGGATAAATCGACAAGATATCTCTTTACCAATACTCACCACTGGCTGTTCTCACTTCTGCAATGAAACAAAGACGGTGAGTATCAGTTTCTACAATGTCAAAACTCAGTCAGAGCTTATAAATAAAATATTAATTTGCTGTCTGTGCCATTTAGACCCGTCTCTGCTGCAAGGGTTTTTTCGGACCAGACTGTTCCCCATGCCCAGGTGGTTATATTGCCCCCTGTTCTTCGCATGGCAAGGTAAACCCGTCACACACAATTGCTTCATTTCAAAACCTATTGAAAACATTTTAAGATGCACTGCACTGCAAAAAATGATTTTCAAGAAAAAAAATCTTCGTATTTTTGTCTTGTTTTCAGTAAAATATTTACAAATTCTTAAATTAAGATGCTTTTCCTTGATGAGCAAAACGACCCAAGAAACATTTCTTGAACATTTTCCTTAAACACTAAATCCAAGAAAAATTCAAGAAAAATTAGCTTACCCCATCCTCTCAGTAAATGATGAAAGACAGATGATGTGAACTTGTCTCAACTTTGATGGGTACCTGGACACGCCCACTTGAAGTGAATGAGATAGTTTTACTCTCTGAATAGACACCAGGTTGATCCACACCGGAGCTGCCGACTTCGGACATTTGGTAGCACTGGTGCCGTGCACACATCTTAAGTTACAAAAAAGAGCAAAATCCATTTTCCATCACTGTGGTTTACTCTCCTGTTATATAAAATCATGACCATGTCTTTACTTTGTAGTGTTTTGAGGGCATGGATGGAAACGGCACATGCCAGTGTGAGCCTAATTTCAAAGGCTCGCGCTGCCAGTACTGTGCCAACCCTAACAAATACGGCTCGTCTTGTGACAAAAGTATGAATTCATTTCTCCTCTTTGAAATGTGAATTGAAATGTATTTTATCAGGTTAGTAACACACTTATCTTCTCACCCCTCCCTAACTCCAGCCTGTGGATGCATACATGGTGTCTGTGATAATCGACCGGAGGCCACCGGTAAATGTAAGGAGGGTTCTTGTATAGACGGATATACTGGAGAGTTCTGTGAACAGCAAACCCAGCCGTGTGGACCCAACCAGCCATGCCACGCCCATGCGGACTGCGTATCCAATAATGGAGCCTTCGCGTAAGTGTTTCACCTTCCCCCGTATTAATCATGGAAATCCCTGAAAAATATTTGGACCCTGTAAAGTGGACGTCGTGATATACGATCTGACGTGTCGGTGTTGTTTTCTATTAGATGCGTGTGTAAACCTGGTTTTAAAGGTGATGGGTTCATGTGCGTGGAGAAAGACCCCTGTGCTTTGCCATATCGTGGAGGCTGCAGTGTCAATGTAAGTCAGATGCATGTGTGTGCTTGTGTTGTGATGATGTTACTGTACAGTATCTCTCATGTTAACTCTTGATCCTCAGGCCAAATGCATAAAGACGGGTCTGGGCACACATACGTGCCAGTGTCTGAGCGGCTGGAGAGAGGATGGAGACGAGTGTCAGCCCATCAATAACTGTCTGGATCCATCCAGAGGAGGGTGTCACCCAAACGCTACCTGCATCTATGTGGGCCCGGGACAGGTGAGAGAGACAAAATCTCAAACATTCATCTGTTTGCCATCCTTTCATTCATTCATCTTCCCATTCATATATCAATTCAGTTATTCCTTAATCTATTCATCCATACATCCATCCAGTATTCTCTGTCTGTCCATTATTATATCATATATTCATTTATAAATCTCATCCATTCATTCAATGTCTTTGTCTGGCCATAAATATATCCATCCATCCATCCATCCATCAGTGATTTCATGATTGATACATTCATTTATCTTTGTTTCTGTGTGGTCATAAATATAATATGGTGAATGAATGAATGTAGTGGATATATTTATGTATTCATCCATCCATTTAGTTTTCTGTTTATCCATCCATTCATCCAATTTTCTGTCCATTTATCCATCCATCATATTCATCCATCATTTATCCCAATTTTCAGTTCATTCATTCATTCATCCATCCATCATTCATCCAATTTTCTATTCATTCATCCATCCATGCTTCACGTTCATCCATCCATTCATCTAAATTTCTGTTCATCAATCCATCTAATTTTCTGTTCATTTATTTCTCCATCCATCAATCTTATTGGTTCATCCATCCATTCGTCTAATTTTTTGTTCATCCGTCCATTCATCTAATTTTCTGTTCATCCATCCATCCATCCATCCCAATTTTCTATTCATTCATCCATCCATGCATCATGTTTATCCCTCCATTCACCAAATTTTTTGTTCATCTATCCATTCATCAAATTTTCTGTACATCCATCCATCCCAATTTTCTGTTCATCCATCCATCCATCCATCATTCATACAATTTTCTATTCATTCATCCATCCATGCTTCACGTTCATCCATCCATTCATCTAACTTTCTGTTCATCAATCCATCTAATTTTCTGTTCATTTATTTCTCCATCCATCAATCTTATTGGTTCATCCATCCATTTGTCTAATTTTTTGTTCATCGGTCCATTCATCCAATTTTCTGTTCATCCATCCATCCATCCATCCCAATTTTCTGTTCATCCATCCATCCTTCCATCCATCATTCATACAATTTTCTATTCATTCATCCATCCATGCTTCACGTTCATCCATCCATCCATCCCAATTTTCTGTCCATCCATCCATCCATCATTCATACAATTTTCTATTCATTCATCCATCCATGCTTCATGTTCATCCGTCCATTCATCCAATTTTCTGTTCATCCATCCCAATTTTCTGTTCATCCATCCATCCATCCATCCATCCATCATTCATACAATTTTTTATTAATTCATCCATCCTTTCGTCTAATTTTTTGTTCATCTATCCATTCATCTAATTTTCCAACCATCCAACAATCCATTCATAAAATTTTCCATCCGTCCGTCCTGTTTCTGTTTATCCACCCATCTATCCAATCTTCTGTTCATCCATCATTCGTCCAATTTTCTTTCTTTTCTTTCTTTTCTTTTCTTTCTTTTCTTTCATTCATTCATCCATCAATCTTATTTGTTCATCCATCCATTCATCAAATTTTCTGTTCATCCATCCATCCAATTTTCTGTTCATTCGTTGACCGATCTTTGTATCTATGTGGTCAATAATATATCTGTAACATTTATTTATTCATTCATTCATTCAGTTCATTATTCTATATTATTAGTATATCCACAACATGTAGCCATTTCTTTTTTATCTATCCATTTTCAACTATTTTCCCATCTGATGATTTAGGTATTGTTATATTTTGGTCATAAATACTCCTCCATCCTTACACTAAGTTTGTATTTGTTTGACATTTGTCCCCAGAGCGACTGTGCTTGTAAAAACGGTTACCACGGCAATGGGAACGAATGTGAAGCGATCAATCAGTGCGTGCAAGAGAAGGGTGGATGTCATTACCTGGTAAACACCTGCACACACTTTAACACACGTATGCATTCACATCAGATGCGTTCAGTCATTTGTTTATGATTCTTGTAGGCCACCTGTCAGTTCCAGGATCAGCATGGATGGCAGTGTGTTTGTGAGGACGATTATATCGGTGATGGAAACATCTGTTATGGATCTCTTCAACAGGTATAGATGAGATTTTCCCATGAGATTATACAGAGTTACCAACTGAATACAAACTTTGATTTTACTGTAAAGTAATTTGCTGTTACTTCATAAGGATATTTATACGCATTAACGTCTTTTGTAGGAGGTGTCAACAAACCCTGAACTTCAAGAGTTTAACAAATGGCTCACTGTAAGTTTGGCATTCAACTTTGAATCATTGAAGTATATTTAATGAATACTATTTAATATATTCATTTAAATGTAATAATCTATTCTGGACTATTTCATAGCAAGCAGATCTTTCTGACCTGCTATCAGAGGCTGCGAATTTGACTCTTTTTGTACCATCGGCTCAAGCCATAGAAAAGATGAGTCAAGATGACCAAGACTTCTGGCTGTCCCGCAGTAACCTTCCAAGTCTTATTAAGTAAGAACATTTATTCATAAAACTTTATTTGTTACATTTTCTTCAATGTGACAACTAGCTTACAGCCAAATGATACTGGATATGTAGTTCAACCTATGTTGGGTTTTTTTAACCCATTGTTGGCTCATACATAAAAATGTAACCCAATAACTTTGAAAAAACCCAGCATGTTGTAATGTTGTTCACTTTGTATTTGTGTTCTCACAGATATCACATTGTTCCTGGGATATTTCGAATGGCCGATCTTCGTACCACCCCTTCCCCAAAACTGACTTCTCTATTAAAAATAACACTCGCTGTTTCTTCAACCAATGACGTGAGTGCACCAATAAATAATTCAATTCCAGTTCATTTACTAATATCTTAGGATATTAAAGTATAATTGTTTTATTTCTTTCTTGATTCAGAGCACTACTGTTGCTGGAGGAAAAATCATTTATGGAGATATGGCAGCAAAGAATGGACTTATTCATCTTATTGACACGGTATGACTCTTACAGTATTCCTCTTGTCTTACAATAAAATACTAAGAGGTTCAAATTCATCACCGTTGGTCTCCTTCAGGTTCTGATCTCTGAACGACAGCTGAGCAAAGGTTTACTGGAGGTACTGAATCACAGGTCTGATCTCTCGCTCTACCGCAATGCTCTTACTGTAAGTATCTGATCTATAATAATGCCAAATCAAGTCTAATTTTCAGTAAATGTAGATAAGGGCAGATTCATAATTTGAGACCAGAAGGATAATGACAGAGGAAATATTTATTGCTCAGAGATATGATGGAAAACTCTGTTGTGTTTCATTATCTTCTCAGAATTTGCTAAGGAGAAATAAGAATTGAAACAAATGAGACTATGTAAATATACATTTAAAGGGATAGTTCACCCAAAAACGAGAAGTTGTTACCAACCTGCATAAATGACTTTGTTCTGCTGAGAACAGATCTGGGGCACCATTTACTTCTATAGTACTGCATTACTTTTTCCCACTCTGAAAATCATTGGTGCCCCAGATCTGCTTGGTTACTAAGATTTTTCAGTGTTCGGCAGAACAAAGATATTTATACATACAACTTTATTCTTGTTATATATTGACTTTATTCTCAAATTTTATTTATTTTGACTTCTCTTGAAAAACTACTAGTTAAATCCCACATTATAATGACTTTAATCTCAAGATGGTTTTATGTTTCTATTTTTTTTTTATTTTTTTTCTTCTTTATCCTTCTTGGTATGAGGGTGATGAGTAAATGATGACAAAAAAACAGAAAATTCTGTCATTATTCCCTCGTCCTTCCAAACCCAAATGACTTTTTTGTTTTCTGTGTAACACAAGAGAAAATATCAGGTGATATTTTATGGATTATGGATGGTTGAATCAATCCAGTTTCCGAACAAATTAGTAAATGATGGCAGAATTTTCATTTTTGGGTTAACTCTTTCCCGCCATTGACGAGTTAACGCAAAGAGTTTTTCCGGCAATCCGTATTTTCGCTATTCTCCACCAAATGGCACTCTTACCCAACTTATAAAACCAACATTTCAAACCTTGTGTATGTTTTGAGGATCACTCTGAATCTGATCTCTGTCAAATATTTTTCAGCTTTTTGCACAAAATTTTGTATTTTTGAAGAAACCATATTTGAGAGATCATAAAAAGGGAACAAATGAAGATAGGATGGAACTTTAGTTGTTGTTTTTTCTTTCGTTTGATATATTGTATGTTTATTATGGTGGCCCTGAAGTGCAAACCACAACAACAAATTAAAAAACACCACAACAAATTAAAAAACACTGCAACAAATTAAAAAACAACAACAAATAAAAAATGCACTACAGCAAATTAAAAAACACTACAACAAAATAAAAAACAAATACAAAATAAAAAACACAACAGCAAGTTAAAAAAAACACTACAGGAAATTAAAAAACACAACTACAAATCAAAAAACACTACAACAAATTAAAACACAACTACAAATTAAAAAACACTACAACAAAATAAAAAACCATAACAAAATAAAAAACACAACAGCAAGTTAAAAAACACTACAACAAATTAAAAAACACTACAACAAAATAAAAAACTACAAAATAATTTGTTTTAAATTTGTTGTAGTGTTTTTTAATTTGTAGTTGTGTTTTTTAATTTGCTGTAGTGTTTTTTTTACTTGCTGTTGTGTTTTTTTGTATTTGTTTTTTATTTTGTTGAAGTGGTTTTTAATTTGTTGTGGTGTTTTTTTATTTGTTGTTGTTTTTTTAATTTGTTGCAGTGTTTTTTAATTTGTTGTGGTGTTTTTTAATTTGTTGCCGTGTTTTTTAATTTGTTGTGGTGTTTTTTAATTTGTTGTAGTGTTTTTTTAATTTGCTGTAGTGTTTTTTTAACTTGCTGTTGTGTTTTTTTGTATTTGTTTTTTATTTTGTTGAAGTGGTTTTTAATTTGTTGTGGTGTTTTTTTATTTGTTGTTGTTTTTAAATTTGTTGCAGTGTTTTTTAATTTGTTGTGGTGTTTTTTAATTTGTTGCCGTGTTTTTTAATTTGTTGTGGTGTTTTTTAATTTGTTTTAGTGTTTTTTTAATTTGCTGTAGTGTTTTTTTAACTTGCTGTTGTGTTTTTTTGTATTTGTTTTTTATTTTGTTGAAGTGGTTTTTAATTTGCTGTAGTGTTTTTTTTTATTTGATGTTGTTTTTTTAATTTGTTGCAGTGTTTTTTAATTTGTTGTAGTGTTTTTCAATTTGTTGTTGTGTTTTTTAATTCGTTGTATTGTTTTTTTAATTTCTTGTTGTTTTTAATTGGTTGTTGTTGTTGTTAAGTAATTTGTTGTTGTGGTTTGCACTTCAGGGCCACCGTAGTATGTATATTTAAAGATTTCTGGAAGGCATTAAACTTTTGTTAAAATCATAAAAAATGCTGCCGCTGACTGACAACAAAAACAAATTGGCAGGGAAAGAGTTAAGAGTAAAGAGCTGTAAATTTAATGTAGATTGTATAAGTAAAATATTATGCATTTGGGTAAATCTGATGATAAATGTTTAAGTTTAAATCTTCAATCATATTTTTTGATAGTAAACTTGGCAAATCTGATCTCAGTTTGTGACTTTGTTAAGGTCTCTTTGAAACTCTAAAGGAGACATTTGTAAGATTTCTTGGTCTTTTTCTCTAAGGAAATATCTGAGAGCAAATTTGTGCTCATTAACATTTAGGAAAAATAAATGAGATATTAAAGAGATCTCATCTTAGTTGTGTTACAACATTTAACACGTGTTTAACTGCTAAGCAATGATTGGTCAGTAGCATTTCAAAGACACAGCTTAGCAAAGGATCAGTTGTGTATTTGAATTGTGTCCCTTTGTGTTTATTTTTTAGACACACAACTTGACTGATACATTGGAGGAGTCCACTGGATTTACCATTTTTGCCCCAACAGACAGCGTGATCCAAGAATACCTCAGGAGAACGGGGAAGGAGATTCTGGTACACAAACACTTGACACACAACACCAGTGGCGTAGCGTCTGGGCATGCAGGGTATGCACGTGCAAATGGGCCCGGGCCAATAGGGGGCCCAGCCCTGGGCCTGCCCCAGCTTTTAAATTTTTTTTCAATTTAATTTTTATTTGTGGCCGCAATAAATATATTTTTGTATGCATATAATGTGTAGTGACTTCTTATTTCTCCATAATGTCTAATTTCTCCATCATTTCTTGTTTCTTCTTAAAGAGAAAAGAGAAGGTGGAGAAGTTACTCACGAGTCAAAAACTACCCAAAACATTTATTTTTTCTTTATTAAAATCTACCCTTTAAAGTAAAAAAGTAAAGTAAAAATATTTGACTACCTTATGAAAAGGATATGTTGTTAACAGACCTGCATGCCACGGTTAACAGTGCCAACAGGCAAGGTTGGGGGGGGGCTTTGGCTTAAGGGGGCCCGTGAATTTTTTTTGAATATGGGCCTGCGACTGACTTGCTACGCCACTGCACAACACTATGTATTATAACAGTATTGCATGTATGTGGTGCTGATTTTCGAGTGCATGCTTGTTTTTAGGATTCAAATGTGACCCAGTATCACATCATTGTGAATGAAACCATAAGAGCAGATGAACTGGTGGATGGACTTTATAAAGATACTATGTTAGGCTTCTCTTATCAGCTGGGAATTTTCCACCAGGATAACAAGGTAAGCCCATGGACTGCCACATGATAATGCCTGAATAGTTTAGGTATCTAATCATAAATGTTGATAATCTATCTTATCTTTCTCATTAGCTGTTTGTGAATAATGCTGAGGTGAACCTAACAAACATAGAGTGCAATAAAGGAGTGATCCACGTGGTGTCCGCTGTTCTGAACATCCCAAACAATCGCTGTGACAAAGCATCCACTACAATTATGCCGGTAAAATATGTCAACTAACAAAGGATAGTCCACCAAAAAATGACAATTCTGTCATCATTTATTTTACCCTAAAGTTCCAAATTTGTAAAATTTCTTTGTTAATGTTTTTAACCAAGCAGATTTGGGGCACTATTTACTTTTTCAAGTATTTGGAACAACTTGAGGGTACCAAGGACGATTAGTGTCAAGCTAAACACATATCAAGATTAAAGTCATTATAATGCAAGATTAGTAGTTTTTCGAGAAAAAAAGTCAAAATAAATACAATTTCGAGAATAAAGTCAATATTCTTGAAATTTTACTGCTTATTCTTGTTATATATTGCCTTTATTCTCAAAATTTTACAAATGTATACTCTAAATTTAATGACTTCATTCTCGTTATATATTGACTTTATTCTCAAAATTGTACGACTTTATTCCCAAAATTTTACAATTTTATTCTTGTTATATATTGACTTTATTTTCGAAATTTGATGACTTTATTCTTGTTATATATTGACTTTATTTTCAAGATTGTACGACTTTATTCTCGAAATTTTATAAATTTATTTTCAAAATTTTATGACTTTATTCTCAATATTTTACGATTTTATTCTTGTTATATATTGACTTTATTTTCAAAATTGTATGACTTTATTCTCGAAATTGTATTAATTTATTTTCGAAATTGTACGACTTTATTCTCAAAATTTTACGATTTTATTCTTGTTGTAAATTGACTTTATTTTCGAAATTTTATGACTTTATATTTGTTATATATTGACTTTAAAGTCGTACAATTTTGAAAATATTCTCGAAATTTTATTCATTTATTTTCGAAATTTTACGACTTTATTCTCAATATTTTACGATTTTATTCTTGTTATATATTGACTTTATTCTCGAAATTTTATGACTTTATTCTTGTTATATATTGACTTTATTTTCAAAATCGTATGCCTTAATTCTTGAAATTTTATTAATTCATTTTTGAAATTTTATGAATTTATTCTCAAAATTTTACAACTTAATTCTCAAAATTTTACGACTTCATTCTCGTTATATATTGACTTTATTCTCTAAATTTTACGACTTTATTTTCTAAATTTTACAACTTTATTCTCTAAATTTTATGAATTTATTCTCAAAATTTTACAACTTAATTCTCAAAATTTTACGACTTCATTCTCGTTATATATTGACTTTATTCTCTAAATTTTACGACTTTATTTTCTAAATTTTACAACTTTATTCTCTAAATTTTATGACTTTATTCTCTAAATTTTACGACTTTATTCTTGTTATATATTTACTTTATTCTCAAAATTGTTCACATTTATTTTCGAAATTTTATGAATTTATTCTCGAAATTTTACGACTTTATTCTCAAAATTGTACTTTATTCTTGTTATATATATTGACTTTATTCTCCAAATTTTACGATTTTATTCTCAAATTTTTACGACTTTATTCTCAAATTTTACGACTTTATTCTTGTGATATATTGACTTGATTCTCAAAATGTAATGACTTTATTCTCAAAATTGTACAACTTTATTCTTGTTATATATTGACTTTATTCTCTAAATTTTACAAATTTAAAGTCAATATGTAACGAGAATAAAGTTGTAAAATTTCAAGAATATTCTAGAAATGTTATGACTTTATTCTTGTTATATACGACTTTATTCTTGAAATTTTATTTATTTTGACCTTTCTCTCGAAAAACTACTAGTTAAATCCCTCTTTATAATGACTTTAATCTTGAGATGGTTTTATTTTTTATTTTAGCTTGCCCCTAATCCTTCTTGGTATGAGGTTTATGAGTAAATGATGACAAAATAAAACTTAATTCTGTCATCATTCACTCGCCTTCGTCCTTCCAAACCCAAATTACTTTTTTGTTTTTTTGTGGAGCAAAATGGAAAAATATCAGGTGATTTTTTTATGGATGGTTGAATCAATCCAGTTTCTGAACAAATCTTTGACCAATTCTGTGAATCAGATCAACTGATTCATTAAAAGCAACCCACTCAACCGAACCAATCATTTACATATCAGACAGAAGGTCTTATAGAAGAAAGATTGTCATGAGGGTTTGGATGAAAATAATGGATACCAAAGTATCATTTTAATATGGGTTTCCAGTAGTAAAGATGTATATTTTGTCCACAGGGACGCTGCATGGATTGTTTCAGACCTCCTGATAACTTTTGTCCTTCAGGAACACAAAGAATGGTGAGTTTATTGAATACATTAATGAATAAATTACACACTTCACTGAATTAAATAAAATACCAAACCAAGTTGTATATCTGCAAACAAATCTCATCTTACTGAACATATGAAGTTATATTCATAATGGACATAAACATGCAAACCGAAAACATTGAACGTTGACATTTAGACATTTACCGTACAGTGCTGAAATGATATAGATATTCAATGTATTTATTAATTATGCTGCATTCAGCTTAGATATATTCATAATTATTTTCAGATGAGCCCAAGGAGAAGATGCATGTACAGTCGAGTGTTTCACGGAGATACACTAGTGAGCATTGGATGTGAAGTCACATGTGTGAAAGTCACCGTTGTATGTGAATTCATTTATCACAGACATATTAAATCTTTCCAAAGATCAGTTGTGTGATCAGTGGTGATATATCTCTCTGCAGAAAAGACAATGTTGTGCAGGTTATTATGGGATAAACTGCGAGCGATGTCCTGGGCCCGAGTCTCAGCCCTGTTTTGGTAACGGTGCGTGCGGCGATGGGACCAACGGCACAGGAGTCTGCGAGTGCAAGCAGAATTTTAACGGCACCGCTTGTGAGAATTGCAAAACCGGCAAATATGGAATTCACTGCGACCAAGGTACTTAAACCTTGCATTAGGAGACTGGTTTATTTGTTTTGGTCCCAAAATGACACACGGCTTTCCTTCTAGAATGCAAGTGTGTGCATGGACGTTGTAAAGAGGGTGTGGATGGAGACGGCAGCTGTGAGTGTGATCTGGGCTGGAGAGGAATAACCTGCAGCGTTGGTATGATATTCACATGTTGCACATACTCACAACACTGAATCTGCAGTAATAAACAGCAGCAGTGTAAAGAGATATTATATCAGCATCATTAAGGTTTTGCAGTGTAGAGAAACTGTGCTCCCCAGCACCACCCACCTACAAATTGAAGCAGTGACATCTTGCAGCCGTACCTTTACAATAAAAGCCATACTGGCCAACACAATCTCAAGAAAAGTCTTAGTACACTGCAAAAAAATATTTTCAATTCAAGCAAAAAAATCTGCCAATGGGGTAAGCAAATTTTTCTTGAATTTAGTGTTTAAGAAAAATGTTCAAGGCTTTTTGCTTACCCCATTGGCAGTTTTTGTACTGGTTTAATGCGCAAAATCACTTAAATTTTATATTTTTGGTCCAAAAACTAGACTTATTTTCTTGAGTCGTTTTGCTCATTAAGAAAAAGCATCTATACACTGCAAAATGTGACTTTCTTAGTATTTTATTCTTGTTTTTAGTACAAATATCTAAAAATTCTCAAATCAAGATGCATTTTTCATGATAAGTAAAATGAACTAAGAAAAGAAGCCTTTTTTTGGCAGATTTTTTTGCTTGTTTTATGCACAAATTCACTTAAATTTGATATTTTTTTGTCATTTTGCTCATTAAGAAATGCATCTTGATTTAAGGATATTTAGATATTTGTAATAAAATCAAGATAGAAATCCTAAGAAAATAATTTTTGCAGTGCTCTGCAAAAATGATTTTCAAGAAAAAAATTCTTAGTATTTTTGTCTTGTTTTCAGTAAAAATATCTAGAAAATCTTAAATGAAGATGCTTTTTCTTGATGAGAAAATTGACCCAAGAAAATAAGTCTAGTTTTTAGACCAAAAATATCAAATTTAAGTGATTTTGTGTATAAAACAAGATAAAAAAAATTTGCCAATGGGGTAAGCAAATTTTCTTGAATTTAGTGTTTAAGAAAATGTTTCATTTTTTTCCATTTTTGATATTTTTGGTCTAAAAACTAGACTTATTTTCTTGGGTCGTTTTGCTCATCAAAAAAAGCATCTTAATTTAAGAATTTTTTAATATTTTTACTGAAAACACAACATAAAATACTAAGAATTTTTTTCTTGAAAATAATTTTTTTGCAGTGCAGAAAAAAACATTACTTTTTTATTTTTATATACTGTACATAAATTGTTTATTTAATTGATTAATTTCTATGAAAACCTATCTTTTGTAGCGCATAAAATTAGTGTATATTTCGTAATAAAATTAGTATATGTATAGTAGTATAACATTTCTTTTATTTGAGAACAGTTTACCAGTTGCTCACATATTAATAGTAAAAAACACTCATTAGATCAGTTTTACAGGAACACTGTGGTATTTACATTTATATACTTGGCAGACACTTTTATTCAAAGTGACTAAAAGTAACTTCAAGTAAAAAAAATCAAGGAAAAGTCAAAAAGAAAAAAATACAATTAGCATATTTTTCAGAGATGTCAATTTGCCTCCAAACATAATAGAAAGGTTAAAGTGTCAACATTAAATATTTTAGCATGTGTAACAATGTTGATTAAATAAATGTGAGAGATATCTGTTGATTATTTTCAGCTATTACATCAGACATGTGTGGAGGAAAATGTCACAGCAGCGCCAAGTAAGTTTTTATTTTACATACTGTAATTTAAAGTACCTTGGAAAGCCACGTAAACACCATAGTGTATGAACACGATGAACACACATACTATGGTACGGTATAAATCAAAGTACTATATATGCATTAGTGGTAAAATATGCATCAGCATTTATTATTGTTACTTTATTTTCACTTTTGCATTTACTAATACATCAACAATTGTATTGACATTAACTAACATTTAAAAAAACAGTCATAAGCCCCATTCACTTCCATAGGATAAAAGAATACTATGGAAGTCAATGGGGCTTTTGATCAGTTTGCTTTCAAACATTCTTCAAAATATTCAAGACATTTATACTGGTATGTAACAACATGAAAGTAAATAAATGATGAAATAATTTTCATTTTTGGTGAAGTATCTGTTTAACAAAGATTAATAATGCATTTACTACTACAAATACAACTTTATTGTAAAGTGTTAGCGCATTACTGTACGACCACAGATCCTCGTATAAAAACATCAGTGTGATTCCCAAACGTATTGTTGTGTATTAGATTTTTGTGGACTCTTGTGTGTTGCAGTTGTCTGCTGAATGTAGTGGACACTTCATATTACTGTAGTTGTGCAGCAGGATTTCAGGGTAATGGTTCACATTGTGCAGGTAAGAGTCTGTGGTTAAATGGAGCTTGGTTGAATATTACCAGTAGTCATCTAGTATCACATATCTGTTATCATCTCATATTTGAAGCGGTGGACGCATGCGCCACAAATAACGGAGGCTGCTCTGTCCACGCACTTTGTAAGAGGACCGTCCCGGGACGGAGAATATGCAAGTGTCCTCCGGGTTACGACGGAGACGGGATCGTATGCATTTGTAAGTGCATTCTGTTTAATATTCACTACTTTTTATTGTTGATCAAGGTTGTTAATTGTAAGAAAACACATAGTAATCAAATGTATACACTGTATTATAGTAATGCACTGTTGCATGGTTCAGATTAAAGTTATTGATTTTTCAATGCTAATGAGAGTCTGTGTTTCTGAAGCTATCAACCCATGCCTGGATGGTAATAATGGAGGATGCCACCCGGATACAGACTGCATACATACAGGTCCTAATAAGGTACAAGCCAAAAACAATCAAATACATGAAACTATAAATGTATATAAAGTAAATATAAACCTTGTTATATTTTGAATAAAGGAATTAAGCCTTTTTTATTATTTTTTGTTGTTAAGATATTTTTTAAGGCTTAAGAATTTTTTTACACGTATCCGACCGTACTCACACAGTCAAACACACAGACTTGTAAAGTCTCCTTCATTTGACTACACAGGCGTTCAATGCATGCGTATTGTGACAAATTGCAATACATCTCCTTGCCTACATACTTATGTACGCACATGCACGTTACAAAAACACGCTGGTGACCAGTGTTGGGGAAAGTTACTTTTAAAAGTAATGCATTACACTGCAAAAAAATTATTTTCAAGAAAAAATGTTCTTAGTATTTTGGTCTTGTTTTCAGTAAAATTATCTAAAAATCCTTAAATTAAGATGCTTTTTCTTGATGGGCAAAACGACCCAAGGAAATAAGTCTAGTTTTTAGACCAAAAATATCAAATGTAAGTGATTTTGTGCATAAAACAAGCAAAAACGTGTGCCAATGGCGTAAGCTAATTTTTCTTGAATTTTTCTTGAATTTTGTGTTTAAGATAATTTTTGAGATTTTTTTGCTTACCCCATTGGCAGATTTTTTTGCTTTTTATGCACAAAATCACTTACATTTGATATTTTTGGTCTAAAAACTAGACTTATTTTCTTGGGAAGTTTTGCTCATCAAGAAAAAGCATCTTAATAAAAAAAATTAGGTATTTTTACTGAAAACAAGACAAAAATACTACGATTTTTTTTCTTGAAAATCATTTTTGCAGTGTACTTATTGTTATACTCGATATTAAAACTCATTCGATTACCAAAAAAACACACTGCAACACAATGATTTTGTCAAAATGTAAACTTATAGGCAGTACAACCAGAATACATAAATAAGTATTACTTTCGGTATTATTGTACGAATAATTTTTTTATTCTTAAATATTATATGCATTTTTACAAAATATTAATTGTACGATTTATGTTTATCGTTTATAATTAATGATTTGTTTAAATGCATCTAAACCTGATGTGCTTCTTTTTAGACAGCTTGTGTTTGCAAGAAGGGCTTTACGAAGTCGGGAGTTCGATGTGAAGCCATCGATGTGTGCAGGCAGGTACGTTTGGCTCTTTCAACAATACACCTGACTTAGTTAACAGCGTTTCATTTCATCTGTGGTTCTCTAATGTTTTGACTTTACATAAAATACATTAACTAAAAACAAATATTAGTTTGGTCCACAGCCACACAAAGCAAAAGCTTTCTAACAACCAAAACAGACCTATGACCTTTTTTTGACATGATATACTTTCGACTAAATTTGTACTATTTTTAAAAAAAGTTGTCCGTGAGCATTTTTACAGAAGTTTCACAAAATGCCTTCCAGGAAAAATTTCTATAAATATATAAACATACAAATATATCAAATGAAAGAACAGACCCTCTGCTTTCAAACAAACAATAACCGTGAAAAAAAGTTTCATCCCATCTTCATTTGCTCTTTTATATAGACAAGTTTCCCGGGTGAAATAGGCGGGCCGCCATTAGCCTTTCACTCTGCCAAGCATTTCCGGTTAGCGTCTTTTGCTGTCTTTGGTTAGCGTGCAGACAAAGTAAAATATGGATGGTGTTACACGCCGACACGGCTCTGGGACATATTGTGCTTTCACTCTGTCAACGACTTCCGGTTAGCGAGTTTGTTTTTCGCCACGAGTTGTTGCAACCGCGAGGTTGCAACAACTCGTGGCGAAAAACAAACTCGCTAACCGGAAGTCGTTGACAGAGTGAAAGGCTAATGGCAGCCCGCCTATTTCAATCCGGGAAACTTGTCTATAACCTCTTAAATATGGGTAGGTTTCTTCAAAAATACAAAATTTTGAGCAAAAAGCTGCATTTTTGTAAAGGACTTTTGTTAGAGATCAGATTCAGAACGATTATCAAAACATACATGGAGTTTAAAATTAATTAAATTAATTTTTTCATTGATTTTATAAAAAGCGCCATCTAGTGGATAATAGCGGATTAACGTAAAAAGTCGTCAGGAAAGCGTCATTGGAAGTGAAATGTTTTCTCTTAATTGACGAGACGAGACGAGTTAAACTCGACATTAGACAAATGAACTATTCTGTGACGTTGTTTAATCTCATGGTTTGTTTTCTGTCAAGAACAACGGTGGATGCCACAGGTATGCCCGCTGTACCATGACAGGACCCTTGGAGAGAAACTGTACCTGTGAGATTGGTTTTGTTGGAGATGGAGAGACTTGCACTGGATCCCTGCAGAAAGTAAAATATAAAGCAAAGTATAAAAACCTAGACACACATGCATCATGTTTGTCCATATAAATGCTATTTACTTTTTATTGGCAGGAGGTTGCAAGCAGAAGGTTAAGGGATTTTCTGTTGGGGTTGGTGGTATGTATCGTCATCTTAATCATGTTGAAACTCAACTGGGTTTTTATTTGTGAGAAAACAATCTGTTGATTTCTTTCCAGATGACTGGTATTCCTGCCCTCAGAGGTCGTGGCCCATTCACGGTGTTTGTACCCAATACAAATGCTTTTAAACAATCACAGGTATGTCCTTTTTTTGTTGTGGACTATCAGAATGCATGCACTGACAATTTTGGGGTTTCGTGCGGTCACCAAGGGTGTTCCTCATTGATGCATGATGGTCCTGGACAAACCAAAATATATTTTTCAGTACACATCAGCCAAGACTGTGAGCTTTCTGCTTTGTTTGTTTAGGTGAAGGATTTATCAAGGCAAAATCCAGACATGTATGCCGAAGTCATGAGATACCACATCGTGTCTTGCCGTAGTCTCCTCCCGGAGGACCTCATGCAACCTCGTAACCTCACGACGCTTATGGGTGAAGTCCTCACCATCACGTATTCTGAGGTAAAGTATGTTTGGTCTAAAGTTGGTCCGGAAACGACACAAATCGGTAACTGAACTCTCTATTTGTTCCCAGGATACTATATACATCAATAACAAAGCCAAAGTGGTGTTCAGTAACCTTGAAAGCAGTAATGGGATTTTACACGAGATCGACACTGTCCTGATTCCCCCCAGCATGCAGAATCTGAATTTCAAGAAGCAAGACAACACTCCTGTACGTCCTTACAGATCTCAACATGTTACGCTAAAGCCAAAGTGCCAAACTATGATTGATTTTTCTTGATTTGTTTAAAGAGTAACCTCTCCGATGTGGTGAATGTTCATGGCTTCAAGACTTTCTACAAACTACTAGAGGTGTGCATGTTAGCTTTATCATTATCCCAATAAAACAGGTGTCGAGTTAATCTATATTCTAATAATGCATTCTTGTTTAAAGGACACAGATGTGTTAAAGTTAGTGACGGACCGCATCCATCAGCCCGTCACCTTGTTCCTGCCCACAGATGGTGCCATGTCCGCCCTGGCCCAGGAGCAGAAAGACTTCCTATACGGCCTACATAACCGTGAGAAGCTGTCCGAGTATCTTAAATACCACATCGTACATGATACCAAGGTTTGTCTCGATCACGTATGCTTTTATTTAGTTTATAATGTGCAATGAAGGACCTACCTAAATTTATCAATGACTAATTAGCACACATATTGTGTTTCTGCTAGATTTTGCCCTCTGAGCTCATCCACGCCAGCTCTTTAAAAACTCAACAGGGCTCAGATCTGTCAGTGGCCTGCATGGGAGAAGAGCAAATCGTAAGTATAATGATTTTAAAGTAGCGCTGCCAAGAGATTAATCACGAATAATCGCAATTAATCGCATACAAAAAGTTTGTGTTCCTCATAATGTAAATAAATACATATATACGTGTTAATGTTTCTGAAATGCATATATGTGTGTTTTATATATACAAAATATTTACACACATATATTATGCAAAAACAAACTTTTATTTTGTATGCGATTAATCACGATTAATCGTTTGACAGCCCTATAAAGTAGATATATATTTTAAAAGGTTTTTATATATATATAAACCTTTATTATTTCATAAATATTTGCCGTGTCTTGCTTATCTCTGCGTAGGGTGAGCTTTATGTGAATCGTAAAAACTGTCGCATCGTGAAGAGAAACATTGAATTCATTGGAGGCAGGATTTATGGCATTAACTGTCTGCTGAATCCTCCAAGCCTTGGGGGGCGCTGTGACAACAGAAACGCCTTCGATATCACAGTGAGTCCTAAGATGCAAATCACACTAGTAGATTGCATGTTGTGCATGGTATATACTTTGTACTAAGTAGTAAAGATGAAGTGATGGATATTTGTTTTCAAAGTTGCCTTGCAGGCGATGTGGTCGTACGTATACTGATTGCCCGCACGGTAGCAAACCAAAGGTAAAATGCATTAAATAACATGCTAGTTTTTTATATCCCTTGAATTTCTTGTGTAATAAATCTGAATATTGTACCATTTCGTGTTAGACCGAACAAAAGTGTGACCTGACCCATCTCTTTGTGGCTAATAACGATGGGTGTCAATCTATATGCACGATGGTCGTTTGGAAGCCTAAGTGTTGTTCGGGGTACTTCGGCAGGGACTGTCTTGGTACGCAGTGCTGTGCTGTTTATATTTGAGACCAAATTATCATGAATGTAGAAAAAGGTTTTATTTTGCAAGCAACAAACAATAAAAATGTGTTTTCACGTTACCTGTTCTCCAGCATGTCCTGGTGGTCCAGAATCCCCCTGCAGTAACCATGGCAAGTGTGATGAGGATCAATTAGGAAACGGCACCTGCACCTGCGATGTCGGATTTACGGGTGTAGCCTGTGAGCTGTGTGTGGACGGCCGTTTTGGACCAGACTGCAAAAGTGAGCATTTCAAACCAACGATAACCACAGTGAAATACGACAGCAATTATCAGCGTGTCTTGTTTCCCGTTTCTTTAGCATGTAATTGCACTGAACACGGGTCATGTGATGAAGGTCCGAAAGGTACCGGTTCATGTTTTTGTGAGGAGGGGTGGACCGGTACCCGATGTGAGAACAAATTAGGTACAGACTTCACCCTTTTGGTTCTTTCCAGGCTAGATACTGTAAAAGAAACACGTACTTACACTTCACTATGCTTTCGTCTCTTATGTCTCAGCTGATGGACCTGTTTGCAGTCCTGCGTGCCATGAGAAAGCTGTCTGTATGGAGAACAATACCTGTGTCTGTAAACCCTTATATGAAGGAGATGGTATCACCTGTACAGGTAAATACAGACAGATCTTACCATTAACTGTGAATCATTTATGGATTGTCAAGAATCCTCAAATTTACAGCTAAAACAAGAATTATAAATTATTTAGAGTCGAGTCAATGACGTTCTGGTACACGAATAAAGACATGCATGTACTTGCATATTATTGTAGCACAGTTTGCGCAAACAGACTTCAACCATTAAAGGTGCAGTGTGTAAATTTTAGCGGCATCTAGTGGTGAGGTTGCAAATTGCAACCAACGGCTCAGTCCACTGCTCACCTCTTGCTTTTGAAACACATAGAGAAGCTACGGTAGGCGCCACCGGACAAACATGTCATCGTCGGAGACAACTTAGTAAAAAACTTTGTCCGTTAAGGGCTTCTGTAGAAACATGGCGGCACAAAATGGCGACTTCCATGTAAGGGGACCCTCGGTGTATGTAGGTAAAAACATCTCATTCTAAGGTAATAAACACATAATGGTTCATTATGAAAGGTCTTTATACACCCCTGATAATATAGTTTTGTATATTATATTGCATTTCTGTCAAGAAATCCTTCTAAAAATTACACACTGCACCTTTAATATGTTTACAGTATAAGCAACTGAAAATGCACAAATGTCTCCAAAAAGGGTTAAAGTCTTAGAAAATCATAAAATAATGTTTATAGAGGAAATGTTATAGCAAATTATAATGTTTTTGTGCATAAATCTTGCCAATGAGGAAGCGTTTATCTAAATATTAGATGATAACATTAAACATTGATTTGCTTAGTTAAACTTAGGAACAAACTTAGTTAGAGACAAGTCGATGATGATCTGGTCCTTGAATAAAGACATGCATGTACATAGATGTTGCTTCAATATTATTGTAGCACGGTTTGTTTTGCTTAGGACAAACTTAGTTAAAGAGGTAAACAAACCCCTAAACCTATGAGAAATAATACTAGTAACAGTCATCTAAGGGGCCTTTACATGACAACAATTTAAACCGTAAATGTGAATGTTTTTATGCGTTTGCTTTTCGCTCCATGTAAACGTGACAGCGTTGTTGCGTGATTTTTTTTGCGCGAGTTTTTCACTACATCGTTGTTATGTAAAGATAGTCTTAGCAAACACCAATAACAACCAAACACTCGTCTCTCTTCTGCAGCGGCCAACATGTGCAAGTATTGGAATGGTGGTTGTTCAAAGGATGCCAAGTGCAGTCAAAAGGGGGAGAAAGTGAGCTGCTCGTGTCTCAAAGGCTTCTCCGGCGATGGTTTCGTGTGCACGCCCGTCGACCCCTGTGTCAATGACAACGGAGGGTGTCACGAGCACGCCACCTGCACAATGACCGGACCTGTGAGCAGACCTATTTTCATTTGCTAACAACTAACACCAAAACTGATAGATATATGCTTTAGATGTCTTGCTTATTGTAAGTTTATTAGTATTAACATTATTGTAATGTGATAGCATTATAGTTCAACAATGATGGACATTAAAGTGCACGTTTCTGTAAGTAATTTTTTTTTAAATTTTTAATCGTTGTTTAATGCGAATTGGTCACCAGGGCAAGAGTAAATGCGATTGTAAAGACAACTACATTGGAGATGGGACTGAATGTGAAGCGAAGGTGTTGCCGGTCAATCGCTGTCTTCAGAATAATGGCCAGTGTCACTCAGATGCTCAGTGTACTGACCTGCACTACGAGGGTTTGTGTCTCACTTTTTTACATTACATTTGGATGACAAGGCAACTTATACTAATATAATACTGATATATCTTTCTATAGATAAAACGTTGGGAGTATTTCACTATCGGCCCCCAATAGGAGTGTACAAGCTTAACTACACCATGGCACAGGAGGCGTGTAAAGAAGCAGGAGGCACCATCGCTAGCTACACACAGTTGTCCTATGCCCAGCAGGTGGCGCTCTTGCACACAGTAACACTTCATCTGCTGTGCTCTTTATTATCCGATGTTATTGAGCGTTCTTGCATTTGTATTGTAGGCAGGTTATAGTTTTTGTTCGGCGAGTTGGCTTGACAGAGCGAGGGTAGCGTATCCCATGAGCTTTTCTAACCCGAAGTGCGGCTTTGGACACGTGGGTATTGTGGACTACGGCATCCGCACCAACCTCAGTGAGACTTGGGATGTGTTCTGCTATCGAGTGAATGGTAAATGTCATCATAGGATAAATCAGACTAAGTTTATCGCATTGTATTTTTCGAATATGTGCAACTCTTTGGGATCTGGGCAATATCAGGGTTTGAGCTTGGAGTGGTTTGTGTGTTTATTTCAGATGTGAAGTGCGAGTGTAAGGTTGGCTATATTGGTGATGGATACTCTTGTACAGGAAATCTCCTGCAGGTTTTGTCATCTAGACCGACCTTCTCGAACTTTCTTTCTGTAAGTAGTGCTTTACAAATGGCAGTATGATTCTTTTGGCTGATTCAAAAGAAGATTAACGCTTTCCCCACCATTGACGAGTTATTTTGTCCATTTAATGACAAGTTTTTATGGCAATTCATATTACCGCTGAGGATCTGTTCTGTAATTATATTTATTTTATTCATTTGTATGTTCATACATTTAAATAAATGCATTTGAAGAACATTTTCTGGAAGGCAATAAGCTTTGGTGAAAATCATAAAAAATGCTGGCTTTCAACTTAAAAAAAAAAAAAAACGCTTGGCGGGGAAAAAGTTAAATGTTCCACGAAATCCGAATCTTTTTGTGGATAGTTTCGTTAAGTCCCTATCTGTAATCTTTACACTCATATCAGAATTTTTTTACAATAAGTTTGAAGATGGATAAAACTGCGCTGGGTTATAAGAGTCCACACCACAACTTTTTTGCTAACACGGGGGTTTCAAACTTTTTTGTCAGCCGAACCTCCATGATCTAAATTATTTATCTGTCCATTCTGCATGAGTTCTCAGTTTTTTTATATATTTTAGTCTTGTTTAATGGTCACATGATAGACAAATAAAATCTATATTTTTTGTTAGTATTTCAATTTTTTTATTTTAAATTTATTTACATTTTGAAATTGTTTTTTTATCAAACCACCTGCAATTCCCCTGCGAACCACCAGGGGTTTGTGAACCCCAGTTTGGAAAACCATGTGCTAACACGCACATGATTTGTTAACACAACTTTTAAGTGTTGAACTAGCACTGAAAAAACAAGACTTTCTTACTTAGTATTTTTGTCTTTTTTTGAAAAAATATCTGACATTTTTTAAATTAAGATGTATTTTCTTGATGAGCAAAATGACCCAGGAAAACAAGTCTAGTTTTTAGACCCCCCAAAAAATTAAGTGAATTTGTGCCCAAAACAAGCAAAAAAAATCTGCCAATGGAATAAGAAAAATTTTTCTTGAATTAAGTGTTTATGAAAAAAGTAAACTTATTTCAAGATAATGTTTCTTATTCCATTGGCAATTTATTTTTTATTTATTTTTTTATTAGTTTTGAGCACTAATTTACTTGAAGTTTAAAAAATTTTCTAAAGACTAAACTTATTTTCCTAGGTCATTTTGCTCAACAAGTAAAAGCTCTAATTTAAGACTTTTAAGATATTTGTACTGAAAACAAGACAAAAATACTAAGTAAGAAAGTAATTTTTTTGCAGTGCAATGCAAAAAATGATTTTCAAGAAAACAATTCTAAGTATTTTTGTCTTGTTTTCAGTAAAAATATCTAAAAATTCTTAAATTTAGATGCTTTTACTTGTTGAGCAAAATGACCTAGGAAAATAAGTTTAGTTTTTAGACCAAAAATATCAAATTTAAGTGCATTTGTGCATAAAACAAGCAAACGAATCTGCCAATGGGGTAAGCAAATTCTTCATGAATTTTTCTTGAATTGTTCAAGATTTTTTGCTTGCCCCATTGGCAGATTTTTTATTTTTTTGCTTGTTTTATGCACAAAATCACTTAAATGTGATATTGTTGGTCTAAAATCTAGACTTATTTTCTTGGGTCGTTTTGCCCATCAAGATAAAGCATCTTAATTTAAGAATTTTTAGATATTTGTACTGAAAACAAGACAAAAATACTAAGACTAAATAATTTTTTGCAGTGTACGCACACTTTACGTTCAAATCTGTGCATAAAAACGCTTTATAAATGAGGTACCATGACTTCTGAAAATGAACTAACTACTTTTTGTATCCTTTAGCAAATCCAAAACTATTCAAGCTATTCTGCGTCCGGAAAGGAGTTTGTGAAACGCATAAGCAACATCACTATCCAATCTACTCTGTTTGTACCTGACAACGACGGTCTTTATAGCAATGAGGTGACTCCCACATGAAACATACACAATGCAAAAAATGATATTTCAGTAGAAGTATTTTTAAATTCTTAAATTAAGATGCTTTATCTTGAGCTTTTAGACAAAAAATATTAAAAAAAATGTCAGTGCACCAACCAATTCCAGCTGCAATATTTATTTTCATCTTAACGCTTCCTGTGTTCAACAGACTTTGAGCGGCAGAGACATAGAGCACCATCTACTGGATGGGAGGGCATTGGTATTGCAGGCACTTATCAACGTCACTCACGTCAGGACGCGATTGGGTCACGGTCTGACCATCACACGTGTTCCTGATCTTCAGAATCCTCAGACAGCAGTGAGACTTTCTGAATCGCTTTCATTTGAATTGAATTTAGCTTCAGCTTTTTGCTATTTACGATCTACTTTTTACTTTAGACTTCCTCTGGATACGTGAATGATCGTTACATCATCGACTCTAACATCTATGCATCAAATGGGGTCATCCACGTCCTGCAGGGCCCGCTCAAAGCTCCGCCCCCTCCTCCTCCATCCATTCACGCTGCTCATAAGGCAGGAATGGCCATTGGTGTCCTGGTACTAATCGTCCTAATTGCAGCGGTTGGATTTGTGGGATACAATTTTTACACACAGAAAACAAAGCCCTTCCAGTTTCAGTACTTTAAGGTCAGGCTTCAAAGTTTCTCCCCACCTTGCGTCAAGTGTGTGTTTATACATTACATTTTAAAACTGTTATGTACAACAATTTTAGGAAGATGAAGGAGTTGAGTGTAACCCACCAGAATCTAGTGCAAACATCACAAATCCCATGTACGATTTCACACCTGCCCCAAAAGACGAAGCTCCAACGGTCAGTGAGTCAAACAAACATTAGTTCTGATTGGTTAATGTATCATAAAGGTATTAAAATGGTTCTCTCTTTTCATTTGTAATAGGAAGCTGACAAGCATGAAGTGATATCCAGTGGTTCCTATGATCTTCTCCAGGACAGCTGAAATGACCACGTCAATCTCGATGTGTATTTCAACACGGCAGTAATGCATCATGGTGCAGTTCTCTCGAAGACCACACGAGGCCGCCATAAGCTTCAATGACGATGGGACAAAGATATACCAAATAGACTGTGAAATCTAAAACTACAGAGGCTGTGAATTAAAAAAGTTTTATGCGCAAAAGAGTATTTGAATGTAAATATTTGTAGCTCACAAAGGTTTTATATTCTGTTGTATTACATAAGGTAATACATTTTCAACCTACAATGTTTTTTAAAAAAAATAACTCGGATTCATTGCTTAGTGTGAATAAAAGTGGAGCAGGGGATGAAATCACACACAATTGACTATAACTTATCATTTAAATAAATAACAATGATAATGAATATGATAAGTGAGATTTATTCACTGTGCCAGTAAAAATCACAATCATTACAAAGATCATGAACATACTGTAGTACACTTCATAAATGTAGTAATTTTTATATACTAGTTTTTTTTGAAGTACACTACAGTATTAACATACTATTTATTGATTCACTACTACACTGCAAAATTACTTTCTTAGTATTTTTGTCTTGTTTTCAGTATAAATATCAAAACATTCTTAAATCAAGATGCATTTCTAAATGCGCAAAATGACCTAAAAAAAATAAGTCTAGTTTTTAAACCAAAAAACTTTTAAACTTTTTTCTTAAACACTTAATTCAAGAAATTTTTTCTTACCAATTGACAGCTTTTTATTGTTTTAAGCACAAATTCACTTAAATTTTATGTGTTTCTTTTTTGTCTAAAAACTAGACTTATTTTCTTAGGTTATTTTGCTCATAAAGGAAAATACATCTTGATTTAAGAATTTTTAGATATTTGTACTGAAAACAAGACAAAAATACCAAGTAAGAAAGTCTAAAAACTTTTCTTCTTGATGAGCAAAACGACCTTTTGTGCATAAAATAAGCAAACACTAAATTCAAGAAATTTTTAATTTTTTCAATTGAATTGCTTACCCTATTGGCAGATTTGTTTTATGCACAAAATCACTTAAATTGAATATTTTTGGTCTAAAAACTAGACTTATTTTCTTGGGTTGTTTTGCTCATCAAGAAAAAGCATCTTAATTTAAGAATATTTAGATATTTTTACTGAAAACAAGACAAAAATATGAAGAACATTTTTTCTTGAAAATCATTTTTTGCAGTGTAGTGTATAGTGAACATTAAATGAAGTAATTACTACATAGGGGACAAGAAGGAAGCTGACCCTTATGATGGCTCTATTATATGGTTTATAAAGCATAATGAGGACTTTGTAGATACAGTGTTGGCCATCATAACGATTTAGGTCATTTTAAGTTGGAAAATAAACTGCTCTTGTACATTTAAAGAAACGCCTTTGGCTTGGGATAAAATTACTGAAGCAATATATTAACACTCGCCAGAGAAATTTGCTGCTGTCATTGCTGCAGAATGTGTGGAGAAAAACAGTCTGACTCACCTCATCTGATATTTGTTGTGCTCAAAGCATCCGTCATTATAAAATTATTATTTTTTGCTTCCAAAACATGATTTTATTTGGCCATCACTGTCTGTATGTGTGTCTGAGACTGTAATGACATGCAAACTATAAAGGATTGTCAGGATCAGGAACATGAAGAAAACAAAAGATATATGGAGAAGGACCCACACAAATAAATTCAGGGGCTTTAGATGAGGGGATAGTGGGAGAGACGATGTCTGTGGTATGTGCTGCATGTCCTTCAAAGAAAGATAAAAAAGGACGCCTTTGATGAGAGAAACCACAGTACCACAAACCCTGACATTCTGACTAGATTCTGAAGTGATTATCAGCGAGAGAGACACACAGAAAGAGATTTCTGTAAAAGAGACGAACAGTCAGGTATTTAAATGTTTGGGTCAGCACACAGAATATATCATCATATATAGGTCTCTACGTAAAGATTTAAAGCTGAAACTTTCTAACAACATTTTAAAGTGTCCATGGTAAAATGGAAAAGCTAGTGGTGTGACATAAATAGCTTCGTACCTCAACAATTCCTCCAACGCTTCCTATCCATAATGTCATCCCAAAGGGGTCCGGAAAGCCCTTTACTTCCTACGCTTTTGACAACCCTACGATATAAAGTGCTATTTTTGAACAATCATTATCATATCATTAACAGTCAGACCAGAAATCTCCAGGTCCATAACATCCCATTAAAATTTTTATATTTGCATGAGATTAAATTCATTGAGCAAAAAAAATAATATATATATATATAAAACAATGAATCAGCCTCCTCCGGTGATTCAGAAAGACAGTAAAAAAATTTTTTATTGCAGCACTGTCACAAATGAAAATACAGAAGCTGTCACTGGGACGGTGGGCCTACTCTTAAAAAAGGTCCTAATATGCATCCTTTAGATACAATGGTGTACTTTTTAAAAGGGTATCGCTCCAGTGACAGCTTTAGTACCTTTGTTTCTGCGAGTGTAGCATTATTTTCACATTTTCTTAGCAAATTCTTATTACTGTAAAAATAATGGACTGTTTTACCGACACATATAAATTTATTACAAAAATTAATTTCATGTTCAGTTTCATTTCTACATTAAAAATTCCTTGTTGCACTTACATTTTAACTTTAATTAACTTGAAATTACAATTAATTTCAATTTTTAACTCATTTTAACTAGTGATGAGTTATAAATATAAGCACAGATAGAGCTAGCTGCTAGGCAATACTGCACTGCAAAAAAATATATTTTTTAGTATTTTTGTCTTGTTTCAGAAAAAATATCTAAAAATTAAGATTGGTCTTAAATTCTTCAATTATTTTCCTGATGAGCAATATGACCTAAGAAAATAAGGCTAATTTCTAAGACAAAAAACATCTACTGTATAATTTTTTTTACGCTTTTTAGGTCATTTTGCTCATCAAGAAACTCCATCTTAATTTAAGAATTTTTAATATTTGTACTGAAACAAGACAACAACTCACTAAGAAAGTCATTTTTGCGATGTGCCAGACGCACTTCCGCCCTTTTATAATTTTTAGTAAGTTGAAATGAATTGTAAATTTAAGTTAATTAAACTTAAAAATGTAAGTGCGACAAGGATTTTTTACAGTGTACCCAGGTGGGAAAAGTGCACTAAAATACACTAAGTACACTATAGTAAATTTACTTTCATGCACTCATTTGTACCTAATATACAAAAACTTAGCCTTTAGCCTTCTTAGGATAAATGTGAGAACATCTACACTGTAAAAAGTTGGATCAACTTAAAAAAATACTTTATTTGGTAACACCTAAAAAAAATTAAGTTTGCTCAACTTAAAATTTCACTTTTAAAATTTAAAAATAAATTTTAGGTGTTACCAATTGAAGTAATTTTTAAAGTTGAAACTGTGCTATGAAACAAAATGCTATTATTTTAATACACAAAATCAATTGAAGTATTACTGATTTACTTTACATTTTCAAGTACACTGAAGTACTAATGGAGTAAAATTATATATTATATATATATATATATATATATATATATATATATATATATATATATATATATATATATATATATATATATATATATATATATATATATATATAATTTTATTCCATTAGTACTTCAGTATATACCTATACACATATATACACATATATTAGTGTATAGTAGTGTATAACTTTTATCATTTTATTTATTTTGCACAAAAATGACAATGTACTAAAAATACTTGCTTGTATTCAAGTAACTTTAGTACACAAGTATACTTTATTTTTACTTTTTTTCTTAAACACAATTTGGTGTGTGTTTGAGGGTGACAGTGATTAAAATATTTTATATTATGACAGTATTTTCATGATACTTAAAGTTTTATATAGTAAAGTATAAAAATCCACACTAAAGTCTTAAAATCTAATGATGAAATCTGCAGCATCAAAGTTGAAATAATTTCAATCTTTGTCATGATCATACTCAGTCTATATTAAAGATATCAAGAATATATTTTCACAGTATTTTCTTAACATGAGTTTACTTAGAAAAAATGACTTAAGCTGGGTTTTCACAGGCAGGGTTGCAATTTATAATTTTTCCTATTGACGCTGGGGTGAAATATGATGCAGGTGGTTATATTTAGACTCCCGCTTCCATCATCAGAACTGATAACAGATATTTCTGCCCATACGTAATAAAGCATTTCATAATTTTTCTGATCATTGTGTAAACTCAGTGTGATATTAATGATGAATAATGCATCATACGTGAGTTATTCGTTCACATGTGCGCATTACCTCAGACTGGAAGTGGCCTGTGGCAGACCCACGCCCAGCCTCCCCATTTCCTCCTATAGAAACGCAGGGATCGCCCTGCAACTGTTTCTGGGGAAGCTCTTGTTGGCAGCTTCCTGTGCCACACCCAACCTGTGAATAAACAAATCTTTTCTGGATCCGACTAATGGACTTCTGGAGGGAGAAAAATCGACTTCTTTCCTTCCTCTTGTGACCTTCTGCTGGCCAACCCTTGAAGTCTCCCTCACTGGGTGACATTCACCTCTTAAAAATAGTTCACAACAACTGCATCCTCCTGTAACGGCACGCCCAGGAAAGGGGATCATCAAAGGTGACCCGACCCGACACAGGAGCCGCATTGTCATTGGGAAGGCTGGTGTGGATCCTGTCTTAGCTCCATCAGTCTCGCTATGAGGCTTTACAGTAGCATTCTGAGATAATCCACAGATTACAGATATCACACCAGAGACTGACAGATGCTCTTTTAGAGGTCAAAGGTCATATCTAAACGATATACTGATTGTCTCCTTTTAGAGCTTATGTGCTTATGGCATGTTCTTGCTAAATGATTTTGGTATTCAATATAGTAAATCACAAATTAAATGTATTTTTTGGCAATTCAAACTCGACCCATGAGCTTTTGCGCTGTAACAACACTGAGCTATAAATAACAAGAAAAAAAATAATAACCAGAAAGACATCTCAGTATACTTTAAAATCATAGTCATGTTTTTAACCTATATGGCAAAAAAAAAAAACATTTATTTACTTGGCCAAATTATGTTTTAAATGCTAAATAAATTTTGTAAAAAGTAAAGCTTAATTAAATATATTTTTGAATTTGAAAATATATTTAGTTAAACCTTCATATATTAACATATTAACATTTCAAAATGTATTTTTTATGTATAATTTTACATTATGTATAATTTTATAACCCATATGGCAAAAATATATCTTCATGGCCAATATATAAAAGTTTGTATAAAATTTATAAAATATAAAATTATAACTATATGTGAAGTAAATCTAAATGCTTTAAAAGAAATTACAAAAATGGCCAAAAAAAATTTGTTGAAAAAACATTTTTATAAACATATTTCAAACTATATTTGTTTTTCCTTTATTCACTGTGTCATTTAAATTTATTTATTATGACTCAACTTGTATACTTAAATCTATTTCTGATTTCTTTGTATGAATTCAATATTTGGCTTGATGGCCCACTTAGAAATCCCCTTACTGATAAAAATGCTGATGTGTCAAATTCTTATTTTCCCCGTTGTATATTTAAAATTATATTTGAAAATATATTTTTCCCATATGGGTGCCTGACCCTGTGGAACGGAAACTGCTAAATCTCCTAATTTTTTTACTACAGTCGACCCCCTGTCTTTATGAAATGGGAAGGTTTTAAAACACATTAAACCTGAAGTGGTTTGGTATGAAAGAGGTGAGATTTGTGGAGAATGTTACCGTCGGCGGGAGATCATGAAGAAAAACTCTGGGTGATAACATTGGGGGAGTTACTCGTTCAAACGCTTTATCACACGCACACATACACGGGGAGCTGTTTCTTCTCTCGGGGATCGACTCCGGTTGGTACCAGGCCTCTGATAAGGAGGTGCAGAGTGTTCTGTGTGCCGTCAACTCCTAAAACACATTCTCAAGGATAGTTGCACATACACAGGTGACGCACAAACGCACACAGTTATCACAGCATAAACAAAGACTTTAAACGCTAGGATTCATTTCGATACTATGTCAGGTTGGTCATTCGGAGACACAATGCAATATGTTCAGGAGTCAAACATGAGTAGGAATGTCGGACATGTTTTGAATTTGTTGCATTCTTGTGTGTGACACGTTGCCCCTTTAAGCTGGTTTAAAAAAGGGTGTGCACAGATGCACATTGACCACCTGTTAGTCTGACAGTCGTCTCTGTTTAATCTGTGCATTTATCATTTCACTCTTTACTCTTTCCCAGCTAACAATTTTGTGTTATAAAAACGTTACCAGATAGTTTAACTTAAGTTTTAAAAACGTTTCTTTTTTACATTCTTAGAACGTTAAAAATCCTGTTTTTAGATGTTGCATTAACATTATTAAAAGAACGTTATTCAAAACGTTTTTAAAACGGTTCAGTCTTTTGTTATATCAATGTTTTAAGAAAGTTTTCCTACCGGTCATAACAGGTTATAAAAACAATATGTTTAAACGTTCTTATAACCAAACATTAACGTCCATACAACATCTAATAAACTGGACGTTTTAAACGTTATAAGAACGTTATTCAAAATGGTTCAGTTTATTGTTATATTAATGCTTTAAGAACGTTTTCCTAACATTCATAATAGGTTATAAAAACAATGTTTAAAAGTTCTTAGAACGTTTAAAACGTCCAGTTATTAGACGCTGTATGAACGTTATTGTTTGGTTATAAGAACGTTATTCAAAAAGTTTTTAGGACAGTTCAGTCTGTTGTGTTATAAATGTTTTAAAAATTTTTCCTAACGTTCATAATAGGTAATAAAAACAATGTTTAAATGTTCTTAGAACGTTTAAAACGTCCAGTTTATTAGACGTTGTATTAACGTTATTATTTGGTTATAAGAACGTTATTCAAACCGGTTCAGTCTGTTGTTATATTAACGTTCTACAAACATTTCACTAACATTCATAATAGGTTACAAAAACAATATGTTTAAACGTTCTTAAAATGTTTAAAACGTCCAGTTTATTAGACGTTGTATGGACGTTAATGTTTGATTACAAGAACGTTATTCAAAACGATTCATTCTGTGTTGTTATATTAATGTTTAAAAAACGTTTTCCTAACGTTCATAATAGATTACAAAACAATATGTTTAAACGTTCTTAAAATGTTTAAAACATCCAGTTTATTTGACGTTGTATGAACATTAATGTTTGGTTATAAGAATGTTATTCAAAATGATTCATTCTGTGTTGTTATATTAATGTTTTAAAAACTTTTTCCTTACGTTCATAATAGGTTACAAAAACAATATGTTTAAACGTTCTTAGAATGTTTAAAATGTCCAGTATATTAGACGTTGTATGAACATTAATATTTGGTTATAAGAACGATATTCAAAATGATTCAGTCTGTGTTGTTATATTAATGTTTTAAAAACGTTATCCTAACATTCATAATAGGTTACAAAAACAATATGTTTAAATGTTCTTAAAATGTTTAAAACATCCAGTTTATTTGACGTTGTATGAACATTAATGTTTGGTTATAAGAATGTTATTCAAAATGATTCAGTCTGTGTTGTTATATTAATGTTTTAAAAACTTTTTCCTTACGTTCATAATAGGTTACAAAAACAATATGTTTAAACGTTCTTAGAATGTTTAAAATGTCCAGTATATTAGACGTTGTATGAACATTAATATTTGGTTATAAGAACGTTATTCAAAATGATTCAGTCTGTGTTGTTATATTAATGTTTTAAAAACGTTTTCCTAATGTTCATAATAGGTTACAAAAACAATATGTTTAAACGTTCTTAGAATGTTTAAAATGTCCAGTATATTAGACGTTGTATGAACATTACTATTTGGTTATAAGAACGTTATTCAAAATGATTCAGTCTGTGTTGTTATATTAATGTTTTAAAAACGTTTTCCTTACGTTCATAATAGGTTACAAAAACTATGTTTAAACGTTCTGAAAATGTTTAAAACGTCCAGTTTATAAGACGTTGTATGAACATTAATGTTTGGTTATAAGAACATTATTCAAAATGATTCATTCGGTGTTGTTATATTAATGTTTTAAAAACGTTATCCTAACATTCCTAATAGGTTACAAAAACAATATGTTTAAATGTTCTTAAAATGTTTAAAACATCCAGTTTATTTGACGTTGTATGAACATTAATGTTTGGTTATAAGAATGTTATTCAAAACAATTAAGTCTGTGTTGTTATATTAATGTTTTAAAAACTTTTTCCTTACGTTCATAATAGGTTACAAAAACAATATGTTTAAATGTTCATAGAATGTTTAAAATGTCCAGTTTATTAGACGTTGTATGAATGTTATTGTTTGTTTATAAGAACGTTATTTAAAACGTTTTTAGAAAGGGTCAGTCTGTTGTTATATTAATGTTTTAAGAACGTTTTCCTAATGTTCATAATAGGTTATAAAAACAATATGTTTAAACGTTCTTAGAACGTTCTTATAATGTTTAAAACGTCCAGTTTATTAGATGTTGTATGGACGTTAATGTTTGGTTATAAGAACGTTATTCAAAATGGTAGGGTTTATTGTTATATTAATGCTTTAAGAACGTTTTCCTAACGTTCATAATAGGTTACAAAAACAAAATGTTTAAACGTTCTGAAAATGTTTAAAACATCCAGTTTATTAGACGTTGTATGAACATTAATGTTTGGTTATAAGAACATTATTCAAAACGATTCATTCTGTGTTGTTATATTAATGTTTTAAAAACGTTATCCTAACATTCCTAATAGGTTACAAAAACAATATGTTTAAATGTTCTTAAAATGTTTAAAACATCCAGTTTATTAGACGTTGTATGGACTTTAATGTTTGGTTATAAGAATGTTATTCAAAACAATTAAGTCTGTGTTGTTATATTAATGTTTTAAAAACTTTTTCCTATCGTTCATAATAGGTTACAAAAACAATATGTTTAAACGTTCTGAGAATGTTTAAAATGTCCAGTATATTAGACGTTGTATGAACGTTATTGGTTATAAGATGGTTATTTAAAACGTTTTTAAAACTGTTCAGTCTGTTTTTATATTAATGTTTTAAGAACATTTATCAATAGATCATGCAGATAACGTTAGGAAAACATTCTACTAATGTTATTGCAAGAACTTTTTGATAACTTAAAGAAAACCATTAGAGAACGTTAGACAAGTTAGTCGTTACCTTCAGAGGTTTAAGGATTCACCAAGGGAAGAAGAAGTGTCAGGTGGGGGAAAAGCAGCAACATTGCTCTGCAACCGCAGGTCAGACAAGTGGAGCCCAAAGCCAGGTCGCTAACCACAGTGCTGAGGGTTCCAGCGTTGCTGAAGGAAGGCAGGTGGAGAACACAGGAGAGTCCTTGGCCAATTCATATTCCTCTGAGGGTGGAACAGAAGAAAACACCCTTAGGACACCATTAGCAATTAACCCCAGCAACCAGGAGCCAGGCCAGAGGACAGAGAAAGAACCCGGGCGGAGGCAGCTAATTAAATGGCCAAAGGCAAATGAAGTAGCAGTGTGGCAGCAGCTCGATGATGACCTCAGCATTATTCTGGAGCAGTCACTGCGTGGCCAGGTGGAAACCAAGCTGAATCGCATTGGAGACGTCCTGTACGAGGAATGCAGAAGCAGGTTTGGAGTAGTGGCTGGGAAGCAAAAGGGTTCAAAGCAAAAGGGGAGGAGAGAGAGAGAGATTGAGCAACTTGTGAAAAGGCGTCGCCATCTCCGAAAGCAGTGGAGAAAGGCAAGCAAAGAGGAGAAGGAGGGCCTGAAGCCACTGTGGGAGGAGGTGAAGGAAAATTTAGCCAGCCTTCGGAGGGCAGAGCGTATCCGCAAGCGAAGAAGGCGGAAGGAGAAGGAGAGGAGCAACTTCTTCAAAAACCCCTTCAAGCATGCGAGACAGCTACTGGAGGACAAAAGAAATGGGAAGCTGGAAATAACACAATCACAACTGGAGAGTTTCATAAGTAAGCAGTACAGTGACCCAGAAAAGTCATCGCCGCTGGGATCACCAGGTTATGTTCCTCGTCCAGCCCCTCCAACCTTCCTGTTCAACGAAGATCCCCCCAAGCTCAGTGAGGTAGCAGAAGTTGTAAGGAAAGCAAGAGCAGCCTCAGCTCCAGGGCCCAATGGGGTATCGTACAAGCTGTACAAGTACTGCCCAGGGGTCCAGAAATATCTGTGGAATCTCCTGAGAGTGGCCTGGAAGAACAAAGTCATCCCTTCAGAGTGGCAACGAGCTGTTACAGTATTCATCCCGAAGGAAACAAACTCGACCACCATTAGCCAGTTTAGGAGCATTGCACTCTTGAATGTTGAAGGCAAGGTTTTCTTCTCCGTCATGGCCAAGAGGTTGACCACCTATCTCATAAGCAATGGGTACATCGACACAAGCTGCCAGAAGGCAGGTGTACCAGGCTTCCCAGGATGCGTGGAACACTCCGCAGTCATATGGGATCAGATCCAAAGAGCAAAAAGAGACAAAGGTGACCTTCATGTGGTATGGCTGGATCTGGCCAATGCATACGGGTCCGTCCCCCACCAACTCATCGAGTATGCCTTGGACTTTTTCTACATCCCTGTCGGGATTCGTGACCTTGTGGCTAAGTACTTTGAGGACATGAAGATGTGCTGCACCCATCAGGACTTCACAACAGGCTGGCAAAAGCTGGAAGTGGGCATTGCCATGGGATGTTCAATCTCTCCCATCCTGTTTGTAGCAGCCTTTGAGATCATCCTGATTGGAGCAAGGGTGATGGTTGGAGGCATGAAGCTACCATCAGGCCAAAAGCTACCACCAGTGAGAGGCTATATGGATGATATTACCACCATACTACAGACAGCAGCATGTACAAGAAGACTGTTGAAGAGGATTGACGAGCTTGTGGGGTGGGCGAGGATGAAGATCAAACCCTCCAAATCACGCAGCCTATCCCTGAGGAAAGGGGTTAGAAGTGACCAGATTGTCTTTGTCGCAGGTGGGGAAGAAATCCCCTTGCTGGCAAACCAGCCCGTTCGTAGCCTGGGCCGCACTTATACAGCAGACCTCTCTGATAGGCAGATGGGGGAGACAGTGAGGAAGCAGCTCGCAGATGGCCTCGCCAGGATCAATCAGAGTCAGCTCCCCGGCAAGTATAAAGTGTGGAGCTACCAGTTCATACTGTACCCAAGGGTGATGTGGCCTCTGAAGATGAGCGAAGTTCCCTCCTCCGTGGCAGACAAGATGGATGGGCTGGTAAACTCATTCATCAGGAAGTGGTTGGGTCTGCCGAGATGCCTATCAGATGTAGGCCTCTTTGGCAGGAACACACTACAGCTGCCACTGCGATCCATAGGCCTTGGATACAAGCAGGAGAAGGCTAGGATGGTACTGGAGCTGAGGGAATCCACTGACCAACTAGTGAGAGCAGCTGGCCCTACCATACAAACAGGGAGGAAGTGGAAAGCCCAGAAAGAAGTGGACATGGCAATTAGCAGGCTGAAACATCGCGAAGTAGTTGGCAGAGTCCAGGAGGGACGAGCAGGCCTTGGAAGGAGCAAGACCCCCCTCTTCTGGTCAAAGGCCTCCAAAGAAGAGCGGAGAGCCATGGTGGTGGCAGAAGTGACAAGGACCGAGCAGGAGCGCCTTAACATCAAGGCGGTGTCTCAGAGTCAGCAGGCACGTTGGATGTCATGGGAAGGTGTCATGGATAGGCATTTGTCATGGTCTGATCTGTGGAAGATCCCCCAAGCCAGGCTCAGTTTCCTGATTAGATCCACCTATGACACCCTACCTTGTCCCAGAAACCTCCACCAATGGTTCGGCACCGAGGAACTTTGTCCCCTTTGCAGCACCAGCAATGCAAGCCTCCAACACATCCTGTCCGGTTGCAAGACGGCATTGTCTCAAGGCCGCTACAGGTGGCGACACGATCTTGTGTTGAACAAATTAGCAGAGGTAGCAGAGTCATGCAGACAGGAGGCCAATAGGAGACCTTCCGTGCCAACGAGTAGATCCATCCAGTTCGCAAGGGCCGGAGAAAGAAGCAACCAACTTTACCAGAGAGCAACATTTGGAGTTCTCTTATCTGGCAGGGAGATCACAGAAACTTTGCTCCGGCCAGACCTCATCCTGTGGTCAGAGCCAACTAAAACCATCTTGTTGGTGGAGCTCACCGTCCCATGGGAGGAAGGAATGGAGGCTGCTAATGAGCGGAAACGTGCCAAGTATGCAGACCTGGTAGAAGACTGCAGAGAGGCTGGGTGGAAAGCCACCACATATCCTGTTGAAGTGGGATGTAGGGGCTTTGTAGGGGCCTCAACAGTTCGCCTGCTCCGCGAGATGGGATGTACAGGAGCAGGGTGTCGAAAAGCCATTAAAGAACTGGCAGAGGAGGCAGAAAGGGGCAGCTTTTGGCTGTGGCTAAGGAGGAAGTATAGGAGTTGGGGGCCAAGTGACACCTAGGGCATAAGCAGGGGGTGGCAGGGAGTGATCCCTGCCATCGCTCCGCCACCAGGAGATGTACTGGGGTTAAAGGAGCGAAACATCCATGACTGGTGGTCCCCGGCTGATGACCCGTTTCATGCCCTAAAGAGGTGGAAAACAACTGCACAAAGGCACCGGTGGAGGTGCGTCAGGCAGCAATGCCCAGCAGGTCGACCATCATCCTGTATTTTGATAAGTTGCAAGAACTTTTTGATAACTTAAAGAAAACCATTAGAGAACGTTAGACAAAGTTATGGGAACGTTACCTGTTAGCTGAGTTATACGTAGTACACTTAACAAAAAACATTTTGTGAAAATAAGTCTTTAAAAGCTCGTCTGGATAAATGATTCAGTGAGTCAAAAACTAGCATAAAAGCACAAAGAATGGCAATGTTAAAATAGAAAATACAATATGCAAACTGCATTGACATCTACCATGCATAGTACAAAATTCCAAAGTTTTGAAATGCCTACTATAAATCTCAAGTTGAGATCTATAAAGAATCTTAAGGAATCTTATTCATCATTGGGAAGGAGGATTCCCCTCTGCCTTGTCAGTGCTTGGCACGGCGTCTCCATGCATCTAAAGAGGGAGAGAGTGAATGAGAGCCCACATTCCTGGAATGCCCCACCATTGTCACTTTTTAATGAGGCGCTGCCAACGCGCGCTCTCCCTGTGACAAAACCCCTGTGAGGAGTGATGAGAGGCGAAGAGCCAGACATGAGAGTGCACAGTACAGCGGCAGCCTCGTGACCTCAGGCTGTTTAACATGCGCTCCGTTACTCTCCTCGATGCGAAAAGTGTCAGGGGGCACCCTTGAAAATGTGGCACAACAAAATGCTACAAAAAGTTTACACGACAACAATGTAGTAAAAACAAAAAAGTTATTTCTTTTTATTTCTGTCAAATAGATCCACATTTACACAGATCCGTAAAGATGACTAAATCCAATGTATTACGCATACCAGGCCAGTAGATGGCGATGTTACTTTGTAAAGAAACACTGCAAGCTTGCGCACTTGTGCATTCTTCTACAGAGCATAAATACAAACAATCAAGATGGCAAAAGCATCATACAGTTGTGTTTAGACAGACGATGATGTGGATTTATTACTACAAGGCGACAAAATTGTTAATTGGTTGGAGATGCACAAATAAACTCAGTATCTTGAGTAGCACAAACACATTCCTGCAGGCCGCCATTTTTGTTTTGGCTTTACTCGTGAATTTACCCGTGCGCATGACATCACCATCATCCCAGATTCGAATTTACATAGTTAACACGGAGACGTGCACTTTGAAACCCATCTTCAAAGTTTCAGTATCACAAAACGTTGTGGTTGTGTCAACGAACAGCCAAACCGCATTAAAAAAAAACCAGTTTACGGTTAAACTCGTTGGCCCCTCAAGTAGGTTTTTGTCGGCATTATAAGGTAGTACGATTGTGCTGCTGTTTAAATTTAACTTTAAAATATATTATCCTACATACATACCACTACTATACTGATTCTCCAAAAGTTCCCAGCAAAGAAAATTGAAAGTGCAAACAGCAACTATTTCAGGACAGACAGAGACGCCCAGGAAGTAAGACCAACACCCAAGCGTTTATCTCCCTTTAAACAGCACCCAAAACATTTCCTCTCCACCATTCATAACAATCACACATGACATGACAGGAGCTTTGTCACCGCTCTCATCTAACATTTCCTATTAACCAGTTACAGCTGAGGGCTCCTCACTGAGTTAATGCCATAATTAATGGAGCACAAGTCGATGGCAACGAGTGGAGGTCACGATAGGTTGAATGGAGGTCTTGTCTTTTATGGCACTTAAGAGTAAACAGCAATTTTCAAACGGCAGCTTTGAAGTCTCGTTGTCATGGTTATTGGCTTGGTGACTTGGCACACGCTTGTAGGGTCAGACCTGGCCTTCACAGCCTAAATCCAGACAGCCCCCTTCCAAGCAGCTGCGCTTACACATGGCTTTCCCAGACAAATCAACATATTTCTTCCAACCTTTTTGAACTTGATTTGGATTGTCGTGTTAATTTAGCCTATTCAGCCATCCAGGTATGTTCTGTATGCTATTGCGTATCGTGTAAATAACTGTTAATGTTACGTTAACATGTACGGACACCTATTCAGCCTGCTGTTCTGTGCTATTGTTTAGTTGAATATCTTGCCTTTCCAGATTAAATGTCTGTTCTACGGCTTGGATTTTGTGAAATCCTTTTCTAAATAAACGTGATGTATAGTCCAGTGCGACTTTTTGACTGATGCGACTTATACTCCGGAGTGACTTATATCCGGAAAATACGGTAAATGATGACAGAATTGTAATTTTTTTGTAAACTATTCCTTTAAAAAGGTCATAATTTGTACTATTTAGTAGTGTTCGACCGATACGGGGTTTTAATGGCCGAAACCGATATTAAGAAAGCTGTATGGCCGAGACAAAAAGTGAAACTACATAAACATTTGTTATGCATAACATTTATAAATATACCCTTTAACAGTAAGTCATATTTACATAATTAAAAATTTACATAATAAGACATAACTAATGTGGATTTGACATTGCATGCAACTGTTTTAATAAGTTTGTTTAACCATTGTTGTGTTGTGTGTAACACAATATAAAGTCATGTTAAAAAGTGAATAATGATTGGTCGTTTTACGGTCTGTCAAACTTTGGCTTTAAATTTAGTGTTTTTTGATTACAAACAACAGATTTAAGTAATGGAGAAATTGGCCGATTGAAAAGATTTATCGGCCGATGGCGCTAATAAAATAAATCAAAATATCGGTTGAAATATACACTGAAAAAAATTATTCATTCAATTTACTTAATTTTTAAGGTAAGTGGTCGCAATCAATTTAAGCTACAATTAAACAAAAGTTATTTGTTTTGTTTTTCTATTTTTTTATGTAGCTTAAATAAATTGATTTTCAGTGTATCAGTCTATCACTACTATTTAGGTACAAATATGTACCAATATGTACATTTGAAGTACTAATATGAACTTTCTAGGCACAAATTGTACTGCCAAAGTGACAGCTAGGGATAGATTTTTTTCTGAAAGTTCATAAATTAATATTTTTCACAAGAAGTAGCCTATACTTTCACTATAAATATTTATATATAATAATATCATCATTATTCTGGCCACGCCTCCTAATATTTAGCATCACCTTGTGTCCATACAGTCAGTGGACCAAATTATTCATGGGTGAGTCTTGTGCCTGCCCAGTGAAATCCAACCCAATCTTCTTCATTGGATCCCCATCTACAGCACACAATAAACTGAAAGATCTCATAGATCCTCACCAGCAGCAGTGTGCGCACGAGGCACAGCACGTCTCCAGTCTCACTCCACAGACTCCGCGCTAGTTTGAATAGATCACAATCCGCGCAGCCAAGGAAACCCAGCAAAAACTTTGCCTCCAAATCCCCGGGCCGTCCGGGTGGGGTTGAGACGCAAACAAAAGCACTCTTCCTAAAAAAAAGAAAGAGTACCAGCTGCAAACTAATTTAGTTCAGATACAAACTGAAGAAAATAAACGGAACAGATCGGAGTCTCCACGTTTTAACGCAAAACTTTTTCTGGGCTCATTGAATGCGGATCGAGCATCACACTAAAGAAATGAAGATGGAAATAATGTGGACAATCATTCTACTGGGTGAGTTACTGTACATTAATAATGGCAAATCAGTGTGTCAATATTGAAAATATTTGTAGATATTTCCTGAAGTTTATTTGGACAACAAGGTTGTGTTTGTAACATTAAGCTTCATAAACTAACAATGAGTAGGCTAATATCATTTTTTTTAGACTTTAGTTAATGCCAATTTATTAATTCGTGTTAACAGGTAATACCTTTTTGTAAAGTGTTAGCAATACACCTAATTCAAAGGTGAAAACAGTTAGAGTTGTTTTTAAATTCGTTCTCTCAGTGGTTGCTACGTAATTAATGATAACGTCACAACAGTTAAAACCGTTAAATACGTTAAGTACGTTAACTTTCCTCTTTTTAAAAAACGCGATGTCCAACTTAATGTACAACACTTTTTTATTGATCTCTTTAAAATGTTCCGATAAAAATATTATCAGTCTTTCTTAAATAATGATCCGCATTAAATGGTTAGATGATAAATCGTTTTATTGTTTCATAATCTTTGGAAAAAAGCGTTTACTAAATGGCTAAATGTTTTGGCTACAGTCTTTTGATTAAAACTCTACAGATATACATTTTTATAAGTTGCAAAATGATATTTAACCTTTTACTTACCTGTTATGTTGTACAAATAAATGGAAATATTTGAGATTAATTTAGCCTACTTAAGAGTTTCTCAATGGAAACCAAGTGGCAACAATTTCAACGGAACTGGGCGCAGGTGTCGGAGTAAATATTTTGTTAAAGTGGCAAAATAAGTCCTGTGGGAACTCAGCATCTGTGTCAGTCTCAACCTTTCTGTCAGCTGCTTTGCTGAATTCACAAACACTGTGGTGGCACAATAAGAAATGAAGTGCGTGATTAGCTGAAGAGGCGCGTGAAGGAGGATTGTTGTTTTTTAATTATAAGCGTCGCACCTGCCTGTCCACACAACACTCATTACATCAACTGTCCTGTTTTGTTTAATCAACCCTGTAAGAAGTATTGTAAGCATTTCTGACCTTACTTTTCCCTGGTCAGCCTTTTTTTTAAGTGGACGCCATCAATAGTAGTGCAAACAATATAAAGGATATTTTAATCACGCAATTGTTTGATCTCACATTTGACGGATTCAGGATTTAAGGATCCCTTGTGTTGCATTATGTTTACCTCAATCAGAAAAGGCCTTGACTTTTAAACAAGCCAATCTAAAGTGATAGCAACTATGTGTCCTTTGGCAAAACTCTGGTATAGATGCGGCCTGACGGGTGTCTCACACAAGTCTTGGGAAAATGTTGAACAATGGGGTATGAAAGTGTTCTGTCAACATCCTTGTTCCCAGGGAAGGTGTGGCTGTAACTTCCTGTCCTTCTCTCTTGCCGAGTTCTCTCCAATAACGCAAATTCTCTCTGAGATAAATCAAAGAATAAGAGATTGATTTTAAAGAGTAGATGCTTATTGGAACAGATGTAGAATTTGTTTAAAGATCCCATGAAAAGAATTGAACAGGGCGTTTTTTATGCTTGATGAATTTCCTGCTGAAACAGGAAGTTGGAATGGTTACTTTTTTTTAAATGGCACATGTGAAGCATGAATTGCTACCAGCTACTGCTAGTCAGCGGAAAATGTTCTGCATTTCATCTGAAACTAAAAGACAAAGCTCAAATTTTGCTTTCATGGTGTCCATACTTTCACACACTTTCCACGAAGAGGAGGTGTAATTCAGTTCAATTCATGAGTGACAGAAAGTTCGGGGAGGAAAATAAAGAAGAGAGTGAGGTATCTTGAGAATCTAAAGATGGCCCTCTGTCCTTCCCTCCCCTCCTCCTCTTCTTAACTTATAACGTCTGCAACTGGCACCACCACAGCCCTCGACTCCCATCTAATCCAACCTCTAACCCAGGCCTCCCCTCTCTTCATAAACCCAACATTTAATCATGCGCTTTTAACAGCTTGTCCTTATACACTCTTCAAAATAAATGTTCCTCAAAGGTTCTTTATCAGACTCTATGGTTTCTTTAACATCTTCAGAAAAGTTTCGTTCAGTTAAAGTTTTACGGACTATAAAAAACAAACTTTTAAAACATCATCTTGTGGCGCAGGCACCACACAACCTTCTTTTTTAATCACTACCCAAATAGACTTAAATTACTCTGATTGTGGACATGCATGAATTACACATCATTTAAAACTTTAAAGTGACTAGTTTTTATTAAGTCCACTCCCAATAAAAACAAAATGATGCACTTTTGTTTTAAGGGGGCACAGTGTGCACAGCTCATAGTGCAATCATCATTATTAACATCAATTAAACATTAAAACCTTTTATACGCATATTATCATAGACTACACAGACAAAAAAAAGCAGTTATGAATGATTTTATTGCTATTTTACACATTAATGAGAAACTCACGTCACGTGATGTCTGTGATTGGCTATAATGATAAACACTGCACAAACAGTGAATAATAAAAGTTGATTTACCTTAAGGTGCGGTTATACATTTTTATTATTATTTAATTGCTTTGAAAGCACTTCATTTTCACAAACAGTGAATAATATAGTTTTACAACGTGTATTAATTCTTGTTATACCACGGGTCTGTTGAATGCTGTATTCTGATTGGCTTAGAAATGTTCCATGGGTATGCATTATTTTTTGATAACAGCACACCTAACTTGTCAAATGTCTTAATAATAGGCACCAGAGCAATGTTTGTGGTAACCGTGGTATAAGCAGAATAATTGACAACGGTCCTTTGTCTTATTTGAAAATAATGCACACCCGCGGTGTAACGGCACACCGTTTAGTGTCGTACCGCATAGTCATCTTGGTTATAAGTTATTTTGCTATAATTTAATGGTCCGTTGTTCATTTTTCCTTACTAAGTTAATGTCAATACAGTTATTGTAAGCTCATTTTAGCTTATGCATTAACATAACCTTATTGAAAGTGTTACCTACATATATTAAAAAAAAACGCATTTTATCATATTTGACCTCAGAGTCAGTGCACATAATGATTCAGCGCCCCCTCTAGTGGTAAATCTAGATATAAACATTAAGAAATGAACTTTGAATGATCATCTTTGTACACAGTTAATCCACGACCGTGCACATGGCACCAGCGCTGTTGCATCTAGATTTAGTATAATTCAATTTTAATTCAATGCATCCAGAAAAAAGCATATGAGTAAAACAGCGAAGAACTGATCGTGAAACTGATTCTTAAAAAGTTCACTTGACTTAAAAAGTTTTAATGGGATGACGCCTCTGGCTTGTTCTGTTCTCTCTTCCTCAGTGAAGTCTTTTTTGTTTTATTCTAAACCTGAGTGCAGCAAACCGGACATCTAAAGCCTTATTTACTCTTGTCTGTCTACACACTGTTCACTGCGATCACAGCCGCAGGCTTTTCTTTGTGCTTCTTTCAAACAGGACGCGATGGCCACAGGCCTTTGCAAACAGACGATGCATCTATATTTGGTGCACTTTGTACAATTCTTATAAATGACACAATTGCAAACAGGACATCTAAAACATTATGTACTCGCATCTGTCTCCACACTCCTACACATTGGACCTTTAAATGTGCAGTGTGTAAATTTTAGCGGCATCAAGTGGTGAGGTTGCGAATTGCAACCAATGGCTACGGCAGCCGCCACTGGACAAACATCTCATCGTCGGCGACAGCTTAGTAAAAAAAGTTTGTCCGTTAAGGGCTTCTGTAGAAACATGGTGGCACAAAATGGCGACTTCCATGTAAGGGGACCCTCAGTGCATGTAGATAAAAAGGACACATAACGGTTCATTATGATACACCCCTGATAATATAGTTTTGTATATGATTTTTGCATTTCTGTCAAGAGATCTTTTTAAAAAATTACACACTGCACCTTTAAGTCAACGATAGCTTTAACTCTGAACTATGCTATTTAATTTCTAAATATCTTTATAAGAAAAAACACACATGTGCTTTATTGACTCGAAAAAGTAAATCTGAACAAAGTAAACAATCCGGTGTTCCTGTCAATATAACTGGTTATTTTCCTCTGCCTGTCAAGAATCAGATGCGTATCTGAAGTATTTACAGTATATCTTCATTAAAGTGGCCCAAATTAGAAATTAGATTGTGTGATTTTTGCTCATTAAATCATTCAATTAACCATCCATCATTTTCATCCATCCAATTAACATATCAATTGGAAAAAAGTCCAATGTGACTGTGAATGTAGCCACCATGCAGCCACTGGATACAGTTCAATTAGCACAGCATAATGACATTTGAATGCGTCCCATGAGGAATGCTTTTGAGGAACGCCTGGTGACACCGACCAGCCTCCTACCAGCCCTCTCATCTCCTCCCTGCTTTAAGCTGTCTGTCTTTTATTCATGGTGAGCATCACCCCCTCCCCCAAACTACCCACCTCCTCACATAGGGCCAATGGGCCTGTCCAATTACTGGACACCATCATTGGTCGAGGATGGGGAAGTAGGGGCCCCAAAAGTCCTACATACTATGGGGGGACTTATGCCCAAAGTATATACTGCGGGCCGTCCGCATGATACGACTATCTTCATCAGGAGGGTCCGCACACCCTGTCCCTGTTTGCACATACCACCGTCTTTTCTTTTTATCATTTTCACTTCTTCCAATAACGGGGGTAAGTTGTAACATTTGCACTCCTGTCACTTTCGGTGTAATTGTTGATAACAGTAGGTCCCACAAACAAACTTTAAGCGTTCATTTGTAGCAGAGATTGTGTAAAAAATGATTAATTTAACTTCAAGGCAGGGTCCATGATCTCTGAAAGCTAATGTTGAAATTTAAAATCACCCCTTTTGGAGCCTCTAGTGGCCAGTCGATGAATTGCAGTCTATGTCACTTCCGTTTTGGCTTCATGAAAGAGATCGGAAGGTTGCCCCTTGGTTAGGTCTCTAAGAGGCTGTTTACACTTGGCATTAACATGCGTTTTCGTCGATCGGATAACAAGTGGACGACGTTAATGCCAGGTGTAAACGGTGTTTAAAACGTTTTGAACGCGTCCACTTTCGACCACTTTCAACCACATTCAGAGGTAGTCGAAACCACTTTCGATCGGATCGCTTTGGAGTTGTGGAACGCATATGTGGTTGAATGTGTTCGAACAGCCACACGCGACCGCCTTCTCTCCGCCCATTTATCTAATCTGAGATATTAAACACAAGTTTTACGTCTTTTTTTGACTTCTGGCGGGAACATACGGTGAACAGCGCTATTTTTATCCTTTCATTGATAAAACTACTGCGGGGTGTTCTCCGTAGTTTCGTTTTGAAAGCGTGAAAGTTGCGCGATCCTATTTCATCAATTGCGCTGAAAATTCAGAGAAAGCTCCAACATATAAACGTACAAAAAACACTGTGCAGCATGTATACTTGCTAAACAAGCAGCCGACTCCGACATAATATTAGTTTGCGTCCATATAAACTCATAATTATTCCCGCTCGCGTTTGAATGACAGCAGAGAGACTCGCCCACGGACCGTCCCCTCACAGTATTCAGGACATAAGCGGTCGAAAGTGGACAAAAGAGACGTATTTAAATACCAGGTGTAAACGTAATGTGTCTCTCTCATCCACTTGTGATCCGATCGGTGAAAACACATCTTCTTCACGAAGAACCATTTTAGGCTAAATGGTTCCATAAATAATCGTTAATCTAAAGAAACTTTCTTCTTTGTGGTAACGAAAGGTTCTTCAGATTATACAAAGGTATAAAATAAATGGTTATTTCCTTTTTAAACACCTTTATTTTTAGGAGCGTAGGCAGCTGTGCTGATTATCAAGGGGAATATTATGGTAACACAAGGCTGCATGATAAGATGGGGAATAGTCAAGAAGCCGAAAAAAGGAACCATTAGCCAATCTACATAAATAAACACTCGTCTTGTCACTACCCCCCAATCCAATGCTGACAACAACAATGCACTGTTGCTACAACAACCACTACTGATTGTCATGAAAATCCACTCGGTCGAGATTTACAAGACCTTCATCTTGGGTGGCCTCTGAGGAGTTCTTGTTAAATGCAACAACAGCAGCAATGAATAATATTTGTGCAAAAACACAGATCATTAGATCATTTATTACAGTCTTGGGACAATTAATATTAAAAACACGGTCATCATGACACCCCGAGTCAACAAGTGCTTTATTACATTAAGTTATACGTTTATTTTGTTACACACAGTGGCCCGGGATAATTTTCACAGGATTGTAAATGTAATAAATTTATATTCATTAATTTAAATTACACAGTGCAACCTTGTTGGCAAATGTAATTTACATAAAACTGCTCTATAACTAAAACTAAAGCATAAAAGAGACACAGGAAACTTTTGTTTACATTATTTTCCACATACCGTACATTTTTGTAGCTCCAGATATATCGCTTTGATTTTGTATAAAGCTTATTGATTTGAAAAGCTCTGTGTCTCTGATTGGCCAGCTAATCTGTATGTTGTGATTGGTCTGAATACCTCTGACGTCAGCCAGGAATATGTCGCTCCTTACCATGTTTGAAAGATTCACTCACACTGCAATGCTAACAGGAGTTAACTTTATTGGGAATTGGAATTATGATAATGTCGATCTTTACTACATCATCAATCCCAGGAAGTAATCTGTTTCCCACAATCCTTGTGTTTGTTGTAGTCCAAGAAAAGAGATTTACATTGGACGAGCCCAGCAGGTTGAAATTAAATGTTTATATTTAATCCAACAATGGGTTAAAACAACCCAGCGAACTGAACCTTTTTGACCCAGGGCTGGGTTAAAAATAACCCAGCATTTTTTTGGGATGTAGAGACACTTTTGCACTTTATGTTATTAACTTCGAGTTAGTCGATTCTTCTTCTTATGTTTGTTAATTAATGTCTGTGCATATGTAAACCAGTGGCAATACTGGAACAATAACAGTAAGCTGTTGGTCTGTGTATAAGCAAATATCTAATTATGAACTTGACAGTCATTAGAAAGGCCTTTGTTTTAAGTCTCCAGAGACCATGAAACAGATTTGGACACCATTGTGTTATGGCATCTGTGGTTCCGCCCATAAGAGTAGGTGTGTTACTTCCTCAGTTATTGTCCAGTTTGATAAAAAATAGAAGTGAACTCTCACTCCAACATGACACCAAGACATAATAGCATTACAAGAAGCTAAATTAACAGAAAGAAAAATCACTTACTTAACTCAAAATGTGTCACATTGGCTATTACTTCTGTAATGATGCATGTGGGAATGAACATGAACTTATTTGCACATAAGTGTATTGTAATTACAACCTTCCCTAACATATACTTTCTGTTTTCCTCCTAGGTGTCCTCCTTCATGGCACACAATCCGATCCTGCTGCACCAACCCCTCAATCCAATACTACTCAACCAACCACGCAAACCGTTTCTACTAACCCAACCACGCAAATCACAACTATTGAACTAACCACGCAAACTACTAAAACTGAAACAATCACGCAAACCCCAACTTCTAAACCAATCACGGGAAACCCGACTACTAAACAAACCTTGCAAACCACAACTGCTGAACTAAGCACGCAAACCACAGCTACTGAACTAACCACAAAAACCAAAACTAGTGAACCAACCACGCAAACCACAGCTACTGAACTAACCACGAACACCCCAACTCCCGCACCAATCATGCAAACATCAACTACTGAACTAAACATGCAAACATCAACTACTGAACTAAACACGCAAACACCAACTACTGAACTAATCACAAAAAACAAAACTAATGAACCAACCACGCAAACCCCAACTACTAAACTAACCACGGAAAACGAAACTACTGAATTACTCCCGCAATCCAATTTTAATGAACAAACCACACAGACCACATCTACTCAACCATCCACGCAAACTAATTCTGCTGTTTCAATCCTGCAAGCCAGTTCTCCTGATTCCAATACACCAAGGCATAACACCAGTAGTGTAGGTAAGATCTCCTTCACATCATTACACTGTCATCACTCACCCTTATGTTGTTAAAACCCATTCAAAAGTCCTTTTGTGGAAGACAAAATGAGACATTTCAGCCTGATCTCAATGGAATTTGTTCGTATTTTACGAGCTGGCTAATTTGTATGAATTCGGGAATCGATCAACTACGTACGATTAACGTTACCCTAACCTTAACTTCACAGAAGAGAAAGCAAATCGTACAAAAACGTGCCAATGTCGTCATACAAATTAGTCACCTTGTCATATACGTGCCAATTGCTAAAAGAAATATTCTTATACATTAAAGGGAAACCAGGCAAGTCTGCGTATTATTTCTCTACGAGCTCCCCCTAGTGTCTGAAAGTAAATGCCTTCAAACACACTGTCGTAAAAACCAACTGTTGTCCCTCCCCCCTCGGAACCAAGTTTATCAGCTTATTTCCAATCCAGTTATGTCTGAGTTAGGTACACTGTAAAAAAAATCTGTATAAATTACAATGTTATTGCAGCTGGGTTGCCGGTAATTTACCGTAGATCTACATTTATGTTATTTACTGGCAAGCATAGGTGTCATTTACACTGGGGACGCTGGGGACATGTCCCCACCACTTTTTGAAATGGCTGATTTTGTCCCTACCACTTTTTGAAAAAATTTGGTTAAAATGTTCTGAAAAATCAAACAATACTTGTGCGACTTACACTGCAAAAATTACTTTCTTACTTAGTATTTTTGTCTTGTTTTCAGTAGAAATATCAAAAAATTCTTAAATCAAGATTTCTTTTCTTTTTCTTGATGAGCAAAATGACCTTAGAAAATAAGTCTAGTTTTTAGACAAAAAAAATACAATATAAATGAATTTGTGATTAAAACAAGCAAAAATATCTGCCAATGGAGTGAGAAAAAAAATCTAAAAATAAGATTTCTTTTTTCCTTAAAAACGTAATTTAAGCAAAATTTTCTCACCCCATCTGCAGAAATTCTTAGTATTTTTGTCTTGTTTTCAGTAAAAATATAAAAAAATTCTTAAATTAAGATGCTTTTTCTTGATGAGCAAAAATCTAGTTTTTAGACCAAAAATATCAAATTTAAGTGATTTTGTGCATAAAACAAGCAAAAATATATCTATATTTTGTCCCCACCACTTTTTAACACAAACTGACGCCCCTGCTGGCAAGAGTTTGTTCAAAGTCAAATACATTTTAAATATTAACAAGTCTTTATCTTTACAGAATAAAACTATACAATAACAGTCTCATGCAAAGCATTCTGGGAACCAGAACTCATCATCAACCTTTTTCTGTTTTTTGCTTCAGATTTTGTTTCCCAGAACGTTTTGCTTGATGCTGTTTTTTTAGTTTTAATCTGTAAAGACAAAGACTTGTAAATGTTCATTCAACTTTGAACAAAATTTTGCCAGTAAATAACATAAATTTAAATCTACGGTAAATTACCGGCAACCCAGCTGCAATTTCTACGGAATTTTTTTACAGTGAAATAATATTTCCTTTCCAACTGATTTTTTTGTTGTCATGCATAGTAGTATTTTCACCGTGAATGACCGATATGAACGAGGCAAACTACTGCTTTCATGTTTTGTTTTTTATTGGGAGAGTGGGCATGAGAATAATATAATTATAAATAAATAAATAAATACACTGTAAAAAAAAAATCCGTAAAAAAACGGTAAATCTCTGGCAGCAAAGTTGCCAGAGAAATTCCGTCAAATTATGGTAAAAAATGTTTTTCAAAATTACATACAAAAACCGTAAAAATACAGAGAATCTTTTACAGTCCTAATTCATTAAATTACAGAATATTACTGTTAATAATTGTTATAACGGATAAATTATGTGAAAATACTTGAAATACAATTTCAGGTCAATCCCTGTAAATATACGGCTTTTATTAGTTATTTTATTTAATTGCTCTGTATATTATACAGTAATATTATTTTAAAATACAGTTTATCTTTGTAAAATAACTAAAAACCACCTGTATAAAAACGTATTAAGTATTTGAAAATACATATACAAGCAAAGGGAAAACGTCAATCGTCCAGATTAATTTATGGTCTATAAGTTAATCTGGACGATTGACGTTTTCCCTTTGCTTGTCTATATTTATTTATTTATAATTTTTACTTAATTTTAAAAATGTATTTTAAATAAATTTACTAATATAACTCTGGACAAATATTATCCTTCTACATCTATTTATCCATCCATCTTTCTATCTATCTATCCGTATATATATTGTTCCCAGACACATCCTGGCCAGGGTTTTGGTGCGTCTTCCGGAAGTCGTATTTGTTGACAGCATACGCCATTCAGTTAAATACATAAGACATGCAATCGTAGTTTTGTTCTTACCTTAAAATGTAACTGTTGCTTTTCTGTAATATTAATAATAATAATCCTCTATGACGTATGCGGTCGACAAATATGACTTCCGGAAGACGCACCCGAAATCCTGTCCTGGACGCGTCCGGGAAGAATGGGACGTATGGTCACCCTAATATATATATATTAGGTCTGAAGCTCTTTTTCATTTCTTGGAATCTTCCGTCAAGGGTTTTCGCTGCTTCATCCCCGGCTCTGCCATTTTCAACCATCGCTAGTCGTGTTTCGCTCGCCTGCCTCTGTGTTGTTTGCCGTAAAGTGATCCTGCTTCTCGCGATATCTGAGACTTTGCGAGACTGAACAACCTGATCTCACGAATTTCCGTGGCATAGTCACGGAATTTTGTGCTAATTTTTCCGTGGCATTCTCACGGATCTCCGCATTTTACCGTGACCCTGCTACGGACTGTCTTTTTCCGTGTCATTCTCACCGATTGGTTACTCAACTGTTTTTTCCTACTTTCTTAACATTTTCGCTTCGGTTTAGGGTTAGATTTACATGAAATGACATCCCTACCCAAACCCAACTCCAGGCAACAATTGTTTAAAGTTTAGAAAATATAAAAGAATAAATCAGAAAAAAATAGTATAAACAAATAGTTAAAGTGAAATACTAATGCAAACACCAAATCTAACCCTAAACCGAAGGGAAAATAGTTTGAAAATAGGAAAAAGCAGTTGAGTAACCAATCCGTGAGAATGCCACGGAAAATGAGCACACAATTTTGTGACTATCCCATGGAAATTTGTGAGATCATGTTGGACTGAAGGACACCAGGTCGGATACAGAGATCTTGCAAGTGGGGTATTCTTCCTACAGACGGTAGGGGGGGGCGAGAGAGTCTTCTTCGTCCGGTAATGAGTCATTTAACCATATACCGACTTACGAAGATGATTTATTAACATAAAAATGCTGCCTTGTGTCCCTTTAATGCAACAGTGACCACAGGCTGTCAAGTTTTAAAGACTAAAAAAAACTTCTTAATTGAATATGATTTGTCTTCTATAATACAAGTAGGATTTTCATGATACCAAAATTTTAGTGACCAATACCAAGAACAGTGACTTTTCACAATTCTCTTTTTAAAATCTATGAGTCTGACAAAACATAAGGGTGAGTTCAACTATGACTTGTAATTTTAGACAAACTACCCTATTATAAAAGTATTTCTTTTTCAGGTCCTAAACCATTCAACCCTACAGCAACACATTCTACAGTTTCTCCAAGTCAACAAACAGACCCACGTCAAGCTGAAAAACTCAAAGAAATTGTAATATACTAGACAATTTTTTGCATATTTGTTTTCATTCTTCGTGTCTATATTTGTGAAATGACTTATGTTTTCTTCCCTGCAGGATTTTGGTTTATGTTTACATGCACCATATTTCAATCTGACTAAAACGATCCGACTGCAGATTACAAAGGAACAGTTTATATTTATAATATGATTCAAATCTGATTCAAAAGTTTGTTTACATGTACGTTCTATATAATCCGAACAAAATGTCTGCACAGCAAGGGTTGCAAGATCCACGTAACAAAACCAGCACAGTTGCTATTCCAAACAAGCCCAAAATTATCGTAATGCACAGCCCAAACCCATCCAATAACTAATGAACAAAAAAACAACCTGTCGAAACTGCTTTAAAGTAGCTTAATTCTCTGCCAAAAAGCTGCAGACTTTGTAATAATGCACACAATCTATTATTGAGTTAAAGCTTCATCTCTGGATGAATGTAAGTTGGGTTGGAGAAGTGCAATGAATGTTTTTTCCGAATATCACAACGACATTTTATTGCTTCATGTAATATTACGAAAAAACCCATGACCTCGGCAGAATGTCCAGCACGTGCCTCCATTCCCTTTATAAAGTACACCTATTATAAGTATCAGGTGTGCCCAGAATGTGTTTGTGAAGTTTCAGCTCAAATTTAATGTCTGTACCTTTAAATGCAAATGAGCTACAGCTCAATTCCTTACAAACAGACAGTGAGCGCTTTCAGTTCGAATTAATACAGTCTGAGACAATTGCATGTAGTTGACAGCCTCGCGGAATGTAATGTTACGGGGTCCACGACCTTCAAGTCTAAAAAAGTGCGTCCATCCTTCACAAATTAAATCCAAACGGCTCCAGGATGATAAACAAAGGTCTTCTGAGGGTAATCCACGCAGTGTTGTTGTAGAAATATCCATATTTAAAACTTTATTAATGAAAATAAATACCTTCCTGTAGCGCCGCCATCTTAGTCGCGTCCGCATTCAGGAGAGAGTATTAGCGTAGTGTACGCACTTTTCTTAGTGACGTATGACAAATTCTGAGGGCGGGGGCACAGAGCAGCAGCAGAGTAGCCTCCGTAGGCTGCGTAAGCTCTCATCCTGAATGCGGACGCGACTAAGATGGCGGCGCTACCGGAAGATAGTTATTTTCGTTAATAAAGTTTTAAATATGGATATTTCTACAATAACACCGCGCGGATTACCCTCAGAAGACCTTTGTTTATCATCCTGGAGCCGTTTGGATTTAATTTTTTTGGATCGGATTAAGAAAATACTACGATTCACGCATTTACATGCTTAACTCTTTCACCGCCAGCATTTTTAAAAAAGTTGCCAGCCAGCGCCAGTGTTTTTCATGATTTTCACCAAAGTTTAATGCCTTCCAGAAAATGTTCTTTCAAACAAAAAACCGTTACATCCTACCTTTAGTGGTTCTTTTGCAATCAGCTTTTGATTATGGGTAGGTTTCTGCAAAAACACCACATTTTGAGCAAAAAGCAGAGATAATTCCATTTTTGTGACGGACTTTTCATAGAGATCCCATTCAGAGCGATCTTTAAAACAGACACGGACATGCAGCAGCATGCCATAGGCAATACTTCCGGGTTTAAAAAGTTGCGGAAGGGCGCCACCTGGTGGATAATAGCGGTATTGCGGAAAGACGGAAAATCTCGTCATTGGCGGGGAAAGAGTTAATTGTCTTCTGTGTAGGATCACATATCCCTTTCAATCTGATCAAAATTTCATTCGGATCGATTAATGTGTTTACATGAAGACAATTTAGTGTAACTGATCCATCAATAAGATTACAAACAAATTATTTGGTTGCATGTAAACATATGCAGTGTGGTAATAGTAATACATCCAGTGAGCTACTGTTGAAATCTTTCTGTTTTTATTCACTCAGACAAAAGGCCTGAAAGAAACCTGCAACATGATTCTTCAGAAAAACACAGGCAATTGCTCAGTGAACCAACAGGGCAATACATTTACTGTAATAGTAACAGTGGACGGTGAGGACATTTTTTGTATGTTTACATTTACTAGATCCACATTTGTACAAGTACTTCAATTTTCATTTACTTTCCACATCCAAATTTGATTGTTGCTACTTATAAGGTAAACTTTGTGATTTTACAGAATATAAAAACATGCAAAAACAGGACCGATAGTCCTGGCCCAAACTCACTCACTTGGTAGAGCTACTGTTGTCATGACCATTCCAGACAAATGATGCATTAGTTTAACAAAAAGTCAAAGTAATTGTCTTCATTATCTCAATCCAGAATTACAAGATCATCCCAACAAACCCCCTACAAACACAGAACAGGTAAGGGTATTTTGAGACGCCTCTATTATGAATCCCTCAGGACTGTGGTTCATTATCATACAGAGCTCCTCTTATCTCTGCAGAAGGATGAAAAAAAGGATGAGACAATACCAGACACATTAATCATCATTCTGGCTTCATGTGGCGCATTGGTGCTTATCCTGTGCTGTTTCGCTGCTTACTGCACATATCATCGCAGATCTTACAGAAAGAACCAGGTAAACATCTCAATCACTTCCAGACATAAAGAGAAATCAATGCAAAACTGTATAACATGCAACCAACAATCATTGGGTCTCATTCACTAATCACTAATTTTTCGTAAACAAAAACTTTCCGCCTAATTCACAACAGGTGCGTATGCGCATGAATTTATTCTTATAGTTGTTCTTAGGTTTGAATTTGAAGTGTACAAGGTTGGCAATTTGCATAATACACACCCAAACCAGCTCCATGTAAGGGCTTCAAGAGCAGTTTGTAGCCAAAGCAAAAAAGCTAGAAAAGAAGTTCATGATCATATTTATTATCGATAAAGTTACGTTTTGCTTAACATTTTTTATTTGGGAGGTTTTGCTGTCGCCGGAGGAAGCCAGTGCATTGTGTCCATCGGAGTAACATTAAAGTATTGGATACGATAACAAAGACATTTATTAATATGACAGAGATGTGCATCTAATAATAATAATAATATAGATAATGTATATCATATAGAAAATATTATAATATAAATATAATAATAAAAAATATATTTATTGTTGTACATTTAAAAGAAATGTTGATACGAAAGTTTTTGTTGAATCATGATTTGTTCGTTAAAACGTCCATACGCACATCTCACGCACAAATTCATGCGTAAGCATTCTTAGCAAATGCGACCCAATAACATTAAGCAACTAATAATCGAAGGGCTACTGAACCTTTAAACCGTAAAAAAATCATTTTATATTAAACTAACAACTTTATATTAAAACTATATAACCATCTTATAAACTTATCTAGGATCCAACATGGCGATGGCGATATATTACATTTAAAAAAAAAAGTAATATATGCAATGTTGGGGAAAGTTACTTTTAAAAGTAATGCATTACAATATTCAGTTACTTCACAAAAAAGTAACTAATTTCATGTAAACTAATACTTGCGTTACTTTTAAGTTACTTTTTCTTGCTTGGCTGAGGCTTGATCTCTTTCAGGCCTTGTAGGTGTTTTCTATAATTGAGAAGTTCTGGTTTCAGAAATTGCATATTTTCATTGCAAAAATGTCAAGTTCTGGCCTGCCATCTCCGTTTCTGACTCAAACTGTTCCTGCTCAGGCGTAATTCTAAGTGACTACATTAATTAAACTGAAAAGTAACTTGCATTACTTTTTTAAAAAAGAAATTCAAATATTAGTGTGTACATTTATAAAGTAATGCGTTATGTAGTGAATATATGTACTCTTAAGTGAGACGATACGTAAGTGAGACGATACGTAAGTGAGACGAGACGAGACGAAAACTACTTTTTCCAGCTACTCGTGAGAATCAGTGAGAAATGAAATATCTCCTCCATTAAAATTGGATAACATTTCCATGTGTTATAATTTTGCATTATGTAGTCATAAGGTGCGCGCCAAATTGCATACGTAATACATTATACACCATTTTGTAGTATAAACAGTTTTAAGTAGTGCACTCATTCAACTAAAGACTAAACTACTGAAAATACTTCAGTTTAGTAAAACAACGCTGTGTTCCATTTGGGATGATACACCTCTTCTACATGGTTGAGCACATACTGCGTACTGTCTCGTATGTCATTTGGGGCACAGCTATAGTCTAAAGACACTAGCGAAACCAAAGGGTCTAACATCCAATGAATTCCTTTGCCATTAAAGCAACACCTGACGGAAGAGCTACAGACGGTGGAGAACGGTTACCATGACAACCCCACGCTGGAGGTGATGGAGGTACAACCGGAGATGCAAGAGAAGAAACCGCCATTGAATGGGGAGTTCAATGACAGTTGGATCGTCCCCATAGACAACCTGCTGAAAGAGGACATGGTAGATGAAGAAGACACCCACTTGTAAAGACCCCGCATGAGCTGTTTTTACAACCAGAATGTGAGGAAAGCATAGATTGCTGAACAAGGACTATTAAAACGGCCATGGTGCCTTGATGTATATGCTGTAATTAAGTAGTTAAAGGTCAAACGCGCTATAGCGACAGTGAAAATATTTACATTGGGCACAATGTGTGCCGCATCTACGGAACAGGAAAATTCAGACTTCCGTACATGGATCAAAGCACAGTCTGTGGCTTTTTTTTTTTTAAAGTAAGTGCCTTACTTTGTGTTTATCGCACGCAGATAATAGCTCACATAGGATTGCAAAGGAGTGAAAAGTTTCCGGTAAATTTCCAAAACTTCCCATGGGAACTGAATCTGGGTAATTTTGGAAATATTCTAAATTGGAAACTTAACTGGAATTTATGGGAATTATTTGGAAATTTATATAAACTATATCATATACAAACATAAATAAACATTTTGTTTGGTCATAAGCAGACAAGCATGCAAGGTAATACAGATTTTTTTTCCCATAGAAAGTTTCCAGCCTTGAATATTCCCAGAATTTTGCAACCCTAAGCTCACACAGTGAGCATTCTTGTGGACTAGTAAAGAAATCTCTTAAGAAATGCTCATAAAAACTCGTATTATTACGTATTTTATGAGGTCACTAATTCATATAAATTCATATAACCACACTCATACATTTTTGTACGATTTGCTTTCGCCCCATGACGTTGGGGTTAGCGGCAAGGTTTAATATTGCTATTTATGATAATCATACGTTTTTGTATAATTCACTTCGTACAAATTCATACCAATTCATCAGACTTTAACAACTCACTTATATACACCACACAAACAGTAGCACAAATTATACGTAGGGTAAAATATTTTTTTTGCAATATTATTACTGATATTTTTATTATTGAATGCAGTAAGAATGATATGGTTTGAATTGATATTGCATGGGACTTTGTTGACGATTTTCTTTTTTAAATCAAAGCTCATTTTTGATTTTCTAGTCACTGGCAAGTTTTGGTTTCACAGAAAATTCACAATTAAAATTGAGTTAGTCTCACTTATAGATATAATTTTAAGTTTCATGATGCACATCTTCAGTATGTGAATACTTCAGTGTTGTACATACATTTTTTATACTTCCTAGATATAATTAACACTAATAGACAAACAACACTGTGACCTATGGATAAATCATCCTGGTAAACTACAGGCAATATACAGATATACAGAATAACCTGTAAATACTCTTTAGTATTGTAACCCGAGGTGTATACTGTACAATATGTTGAACAGTGGAGGCGCACAATGTTTCGAGACAAAACCCTATTTTATGTACAGATGATTTTTGCATTATTTGAGTGGTTACAGTTTTGTTAACTGAAACACCAAACTCAAACTGATTAACTTTACCCGTGAATCTTGATGTGTTCTTTGTCTTTTCTCTTTGTGTAGGAGTTTTATTTATGTTATTGATTTAAGTAAACATTAAATGTTTTATGTATTTGCATGCACCACACCAATTCTGATGGGGACTCATTTTAACTGATCTGTATTCACCAAAGTATTTTGTTTGATTTGTTTAAGCTATATCCTATATTTTAAGTCAGTTTGCTCGTGTGTGCAAACGACAGGGGTCTGATACACTGGAAGCCGCATCTCTGTCACATGTTTCTGTCTGGGGGCGGCCATGAATTTAAATAAAAATAAAAGTTGTGATTTTTTTAAGAAAGTGTCTTTAATGTCCAAGAACGTGCACAGTATAAAGTCCAATATTTTGTATTTACAGACAGAAAAATATTAAAGGGGACATTGCACAAGACTTTTTTAAATGTAAAATACATCTTAGTTGTTCTTGTAAAGTTTTAGCTCAAAATACCATATAGATAATTTATTATAACATGTTAAAATTGACTCTTTTTAAATGTGAGCAAAAATGTGCCATTTTGGGGGTCCTTAAAATGCAAATGAGCTGATCTCTGCACTAAATGACGGTGCGGTGGGTGAATAGTGCAGATTAAGGGGCGTTATTATCCCTTTCTGACATCACAAGGGGAGCCAAATTTCAATGAGCTATTTTTCACATGCTTTCCGAGAATGGTTTACCAAAACTAAGTTACTGGGTTGATCTTTTTCACATTTTCTAGATTGATAGAAGCACTGGGGACCCAATTATAGCACTTAAACATGAAAAAAGTCAGATTTTCATGATATGTTTCCTTTAAGAGGCCACTTCAAGATTATTTAGAAATTATTGATCATTTTGTTCATTCAACTACTGCCAACGTTTCCGCCAAATTCCTACACTGTATAAATTCCTTGTTGCACTTAAATTTTTAAGTTTAATCAACTTGAATTTACATCATTTGAACTTTCTTGACAAGGAGATGAGGAGTTGCTATATGTTATAAAAATAAAGTTAAAATAACTTAAGCTAATTCAGCTTTTTTTAATTAATAGCAACTCCTTACTGGTCAAGACAGTTTAAATATATTGTAAATTCAAGTTGACTAAACTTAATGTAACTGCAACAAGGATTTTTTTTACAGCACTGTAAAAATACTTTGCTGCCTTAAAATTTTTTGAATCAACTCAGATTTATAAGTCATTTCAACTTAAATGTTATTTATCTTGACTAGAGATGAGTTGTTATAACTTATAAAATGTTGACTTTCTCAACTATATTTTATAAGTTGTGACAACTCATCTCTGTTGACACGACTTGTAAATCTGAGTTGATTTAACAAAAAAGTTTAAGGCAGCAAAGAATTTTTTACAGTGAGTGTAATAAAAATTATGTTTTGTTTTGCAGAAATTAACAAAGAGATGCAATGTTTTCAAATCTTGAAAACTGCAAAGCAAACAGCTTTAAATAATTTTTTCTATATAATTTCCTATATATTTTGTTTTGCGCTTATTTTAGGATGAATAAAACAATTATATTTGATGGAATAACGCTGATTTTTTAATCTTTGCATGCGCTCATGATTGAAAGCGGTGAGTGGTCTCTAATTTTTTTCTGCATCTATCCATCTTTGGTATAATATGTCAACACAACAAGTGCATAAAGGAAGACTCGGACAAAATGATTTTTGTAAGAAAACTTGAACAAAATACAATCTTTATTCTTTATGTACATTACATACAATGCAGTTTCTTTAATAGTTTCTACACATTCATGAGAGCCACAGTGTAGTGCGGTCATCTCGCCGCGTCCTCGCTCGATAGCAGACGGGGACGGCGTCGAGATGAGAATTTTCAGGACAGAGGAAAAGAAAAGATTACTTCATCTCCGACACTGCAGAAATGTACACCAAAAACAAGAAAACGTATTTGGCATTGAGTGCAACAAAAGTCTCTTGTAAATATCCATCCTCTCGTGTTTTTTTATTTATTTCATGATTTTGTTTTTACTTTCCTCCTGGCACAAAAACAACGCTAACTACTAAAGGCAAAGAAAGCCCCGTAATCCAATAAATCACAAACGCAAAACGTTCCCGTTCCAGGAAAGAAAATACCCTTAATGAAGTCTATAAATCACAAACGGTCGTCAAACTTTCACACTCTTCTGGGTTAAACGTACACCCACATCAACACATCTCACTGCACAGGAGCGGAAAGCTAATACTGAGTGTTCAGGGGACTGAAGATGATATTTAGGGAGGTTGTGATGACACAATGAGCACAGCGTACTACCTCATTGGTCTCTTTAGGCTTTTGCGCGAGTGAGGTTACCAAAAATTTAAGAGCGATCCGATTACTTCATATTCACGTGCATAGGGAGACAAACGGCTGTCAAAGTGCGCACACACCTAAACACACGGAAGACCAAACCTATCCATAACAACACACAGGGAGATGAAACAAGACATTCAGTATCATATGTGCTCAAGTTCAGCAAAAATTAATAATATTATTAATATAACAACAGCAATAAATAGTGAGGGGGTTCTTCGGTGGTCCCAATAAGGTGGAGTTGGTACCAGTAAGTTTCACACCGAAAACTCAACAGTCTATGCAATGTAATGGATATTAAATATCAGATGAAAGCAGCCACATGTAGACACTTTTAGTCAATACAATCAGCAATCTACACTTCTATTGAACTCATGGAATTCATTTCTTCCACTTTTTCAGTTTTTGTCATTGCAGTAATCCATTCGCTAATGGATATGATTGTGATGATGGTATTAGGTGAAAATGTTGCTATAAATGCCTATTATTATGCACTAAAAACAATAGACAGCAACTAAGCATATGCAATCAATATTTGCTCTTACACACACGCAGCCTCACGCACGCACGCAGCCACACACACGCACGCACGCACGCGCGCACGCAGCCGAACACACGCACGCGCACGCACGCAGCTGAACACGCACGCAGCTGAACACGCACGCAGCCGCGCACACGCACGCACGCAGCCGAGCACACACATGCACGCAGCAGAGCACACGCACGCAGTCGAACATACGCACGCACACACCCGACCACACACACACACGCACGCACGCAGCCGAACACACGCACGCACACAGCAGACCGCACGCACGCACGCAGCAGACCGCACGCACGCACGCAGCAGACCGCACGCACGCAGCAGACCGCACGCACGCACGCAGCCGACCGCACGCACGCACGCACGCAGCCGACCGCACGCACGCACGCAGCCGACCGCACGCACGCACGCAGCCGACCACACGCACGCACGCAGCCGAAAACACACACGCACGCACGCACGCTGCGAACAAACGCACGCAGCCGCACGCACGCACGTAGCCGCACACACGCACGCAGCCGAATGCATGCAGCTGAACACACATAAAAAAGCAGCATGCACGCAGCCAAACGGACACACACAAAAAAACAATTTCTTGTGCATCTAAATGTGTGCACGACACATTTATCATAAACATGTTTAAATATTAATTATAAAGGTTTGTGGATAACACGTAGTTTTGGAATCTGATGTCGCATGAGAGCATCCAATAGCAGCAACAGGTTTACTTTGAAGCCTGGATATTAAATCCAATATCAAAACTGCATCACAACAGACCCTAATTGATATACAATATAATGTAAATGTATAATCAGGATCCCATTAACAGCCTCTGATCTGATCTTTTCCTCCACTGGTTCACGCATGTATGTCCATAAAAATGTGATTTAGGAGAGCGACGCAGTAATGAGCTCCTGTCGGCCATAAATCAAATCAAATCTGCCCCTTTAACAATGTAAACTGTTCAAATGTATAACTCACCTGTATTTTACCCTGTCAGAGAGAAAACTCAAATGAAATAAACTGAGCTATTGTTTTTTTTTGTTGTTGTTAAAAATAAAATAAAAGAAGCAAAGTCAGTTTGCATTTTGGCAGATATGTAGATTTCGACTTGGAAACATCATAAAAACAAAAACAAAATCACAACCCTGGCGCCCCAGAGTAGAAAATTATATTTCTGCATTTTAAATAAGTATCAGTGATCTGTAATATAAGAGGAACACAAGTAGGTGTGCATGGCACACCTCGGGTGGTAAATATAGAAAAATAACTTGGTTTTTTGGTGGGAGGAGTCTGAGCACTATGTAAAGAGGGCGTGGTCTACGCTGTGGGTGTGGCTAGAGGGTGATGAGGTCAACAAGGTTACCCTTGGGTGGGGTCATATTGTCGGGGAAGAAATTGACGAGCGTATCGAAGAGCTGAGTGCGCTGGGCGTACGTCTGATCCACGTCAGAGAATCCTAGGATTAAAAAAATAAACAGGAAAATCGGTATCAACAGAAGTGCAAAATTTTAAATGACATTCACATGCATGACATTAATCTGAGCGGACAGATCTCTTACCGAGAGGAATGAAGTCTGAGCTGGATTTGAAGAGAGCGGAGGGCAAGAGCTGGAACTACGAGAAATAAACACAAGCCGGCGTTACTGATGAAGCGTGAGACCCATAAAGAGACTGAAATTGGCCTTGACATCACAGATGGTAATCTTAAACTTGGCAAATTAATGAAATAGGAAACGTTTAGAGAATAACCATAGCGGCTGGTTAATAGATGGATTAGATAACAAATAGTGTAAATGGAGAGACCTGAAAGTGGCAAACCTCCTGCAACAATAACTCAAACATGAAACTTGTGTGTTTTACGTATTTAAAATGTTATAAAATGAGAATCAGCAAGAGTTTGGTTTAAAATGAAATGAGTCCTGACCTCTTTAGTCTCATCAGGGTCCGAGTGGTCCACCGTAAGAGATAAATCATTCTGTAGATACTTGAGTGCATTTAAGGGCTCGGTTTGAGCTTTTTCCTCAAACCTACAAAAACACACAGAATTTAAATATTTTAAATGTGCCATACGATTTTCCAAGCTTAAAATAAAATAAGACAAACCGAAGGATTTTGATAGAGAAATTATGTACAGTTACCATATACAGCCACCAGAGGGCACTATGAGAGCAGAAATCAAATGCACCAATGGAAAACTACTACAGTAATTTAATCACTAGCTGCAATGCTGCAATTATATAACATGACAGCTGAGCCCTAAGTGTTTACATTCAGACCAGACAAACCATAGCGGCATTAAAGCAAGCTTTCTTACTTCAAAGTGCTTTGGCACAAACAATTTAACATCTAAATATTTTTCTTAAGGTCATTCGGAAAAAACTAATCTGGAAGTTTTATTTGGCTTGGAAATGAGACTTTCCATTAAACAATTTTCCTAACCATGATTTCCCAATTAAGCATTGAAACTGAGGTCTGAACAATAAACATCAATAGAGAGACTTAAACTACAGGCTTAAGCTAATATTATAGCAGATCGAACACATAGTATATGCGTGTATGGATGCACCTGTATTTGCGAATAAGGTATCTGCAGTGTCGGAGCAGATATTCTTTGGAAGGACGGCACAGCTTTAGGGACCAGAAATCGTCTAATCGCATCTTAGGAGAGCTGGACTTCCCAGGGTTTCCACCAAAAAGGTAATGCACCTGTAGAAATAAAAATTACATTTTCAAACAGCATTAAATGATTCCTGTATTACGTCTACCTCAAGCGCAACTTATATAGCACTGCATTAGCAATGCAAAGTCTTTGGGTTCGACCCAGGAAACAATGTATGCGGTGAATGCACTGTAAGCTGCTTTAGATTACTGAACAATACATTTATATAATGGTTATATAACACATGCAAAAATGCATTTACAGGTCTGAACTCCTGCAATCAAACAAATCTAAACCCCAACAGTTTTTCATAAATTATGATAAAAGTCCAAATGTGCATTTATAACAAGTCTGAACACCTGCAGTTATTCAACAGGGGGTCTAAACACCTGCAGTTATGCGACAACGTGTCTAAACACCTGCAGTTATGCACTAATGGGACTAAACACCTGCAGTAATGCAACAACGAGATTGAACACTGGCAAAAGGGGGTCTAAACACCTGCATGGGAGAACCAGACCAAACACCAGCAGTCATGTGACATCGGGACTAAACACCTGCAGTCATGGGACAACAGGATTAACACCTGCAGCTATGCGATAACCGATCTAAACACCTGCAGCTATGCCATAACATATCCAAACACCTGCAGCTATACGATAACATATCCAAACACATGCAGCTATGCGATGACCAATCCAAACACCTGCAGCTATGCGATAACCAATCCAAACACCTGCAGCTATGCCATAACCGATCTAAACACCTGCAGTTATACAATAACCGATCTAAACACCTGCAGTCATGCGACAACGAGATTGAACACTGGCAAAAGGGGGTCTAAACACCTGCATGGGAGAACCAGACCAAACACCAGCAGTCATGTGACATCGGGACTAAACACCTGCAGTAAAAGGACAACAGGATTAACACCTGCAGCTATGCGATAACCGATCTAAACACCTGCAGCTATGCCATAACCGATCTAAACACCTGCAGCTATACGATAACATATCCAAACACCTGCAGCTATACGATAACATATCCAAACACCTGCAGCTATGCGATGACCAATCCAAACACCTGCAGCTATGCGATAACCAATCCAAACACCTGCAGCTATGCCATAACCGATCTAAACACCTGCAGTTATACAATAACCGATCTAAACACCTGCAGTCATGCGACAATGGGACTAAACACCTGCAGTCATGGGAGAACAGGGCCAAACACCGGCAGTCATGTGACATCGGGACTAAACACCTGCAGCTATGCGATAACCGCTCTAAACACCGGCTGCAGCTATGCCATAACTGATCTAAACACCTGCAGCTATACGATAACATATCCAAACACCTGCAGCTATACGATAACATATCCAAACACCTGCAGCTATACGATAACATATCCAAACACATGCAGCTATGCGATGACCAATCCAAACACCTGCAGCTATGCGATAACCAATCCAAACACCTGCAGCTATGCCATAACCGATCTAAACACCTGCAGTTATACAATAACCGATCTAAACACCTGCAGTCATGCGACAACGAGATTGAACACTGGCAAAAGGGGGTCTAAACACCTGCATGGGAGAACCAGACCAAACACCAGCAGTCATGTGACATCGGGACTAAACACCTGCAGTAAAAGGACAACAGGATTAACACCTGCAGCTATGCGATAACCGATCTAAACACCTGCAGCTATGCCATAACCGATCTAAACACCTGCAGCTATACAATAACATATCCAAACACCTGCAGCTATACGATAACATATCCAAACACCTGCAGCTATGCGATGACCAATCCAAACACCTGCAGCTATGCGATAACCAATCCAAACACCTGCAGCTATGCCATAACCGATCTAAACACCTGCAGTTATACAATAACCGATCTAAACACCTGCAGTCATGCGACAATGGGACTAAACACCTGCAGTCATGGGAGAACAGGGCCAAACACCGGCAGTCATGTGACATCGGGACTAAACACCTGCAGCTATGCGATAACCGCTCTAAACACCGGCTGCAGCTATGCCATAACTGATCTAAACACCTGCAGCTATACGATAACATATCCAAACACCTGCAGCTATGCGATAACATATCCAAACACCTGCAGCTATGCGATAAACGATCTAAACACCTGCAGCTATGCCATACCGATCTAAACACCTGCAGTCATGCGACAATGGGACTAAACACCTGCAGTCATGGGAGAACGGGGCCAAACACCGGCAGTCATGTGACATCGAGACTAAACACCTGCAGCTATTCGATAACCGATCTAAACACCTGCAGCTATGCGATGACCGATCTAAACACCTGCAGCTATACCATAACCGATCATAACACCTGCAGCTATGCCATAACCGATCTAAACACCAGCAGTCATGTGACAACGGGACTAAACACCTGGAGTTATGCGACAACAGGATTAACACCTGCAGCTATGCGATAACAGATCCAAACACCTGCAGCTATGAGATAACAGATCCAAACACCTGCAGCTATACGAAAACAGATCCTAAACCTTGTCAATTATGCATAAATAATTATATAAAGTAAAGTAATGTTACCTTGTGCAGCTCATCGTAGACTAGCTGGTGAGCAAAACGAGGACAAGGTTCCTCTTCCTGCAAAGCCTTGGTGGAGTTCTCTTTCACAGCCTGGTCATTCTTATACACACAAGACCTGCACCCAAACACACACTGGGTTATCACGCTTGGTTTTCACAGACACAACCACATAAAATAAGCCACAATGATTGTGGCACTGATAATAAATTGTGACTTGATTTAATCTACAACACTTTAGATACCTTATACAGCACACATCTTTAAATATAAAGCGAGTAGTCTTGAAATATTACAACACTGTTTAGATTAAAGTAATGTGGGCTCTCCGTTGCTCATTTTTCTACCTGTAAAATGATGAGGTTATCTGTTTATATTTCACAACATCGACTAACACGATGTTTTATGGTAAAGGAAAACAAAATACTCGTTTCCAAAGTTACCCATTCATTAACTACAGAGACGATGAGATAATTTCTGATTGAATGGCCAATTACACAAAAATAACTTGTCTAAAAGTTGTTTATTTTTGGTGACCAGACTTGGCCTTAAAAAAAACTCTTGGCTAAAGACTTGTGAACAAATGACAGAAACCAGTGCAGCAGATCCAAAGGAAACACTGATGGTCTGATTTTCTAGATGCAAAAAAGCAACTGTGTCAATAAGTGTACAAAAAGAACAAAGAGTATTTTCCCCACATTTAAACACAGAGCACATTTAATACAAACACACAAGCAGCCAGAGCCACACGCGAGTAGAGAACATTCTGTTCCTGTTTGATGGTCACAAACTGCCTTTCTGAAGGTCACATGGGCCTTTCAAATACGAGTTCTTTGGCGTTGCCATTATTTGAAATACATAAATATGATGTGTGAGAACTGAAAAATTGTGTTACGTTTATATGATGAACATTTGTGGGTGTAAACGGCTCCATCTATGGCCTTGTTCAGTGAACTAAAAAAGTAAAAAAAAAACCCACCATACAAAAATTCAAACAGATTTTCTCATCATAAATCGAAAGATTTTCTTCCTTCAGGAGTATTGGAAACCACGTTGTGGTTTACTGAGGCAAGGTTCGGACCACAGCCCACAGACCGAATTAGTATTCACCGCATGATGCTACACAGATGAAGAGCGTTTGTACGCACCAGTTGTTGCGTGCGATGTCGTAGATCCAGAAGGAGTTGCGTACATTCTCCTCGCGCTTGTCTTTGTCTTTGCTGAGTCCAGATAGGACATGAATCTCGTTGAGCTCCGGGTCAATGGTGGCCCGCTGCGTGAACCCAGTCATTGGCACTGTAACACAAAAACAAACATGTAAACACAGATCGTCTAGACGAGACCATGCTGTGATTCAGAAGACACCTGTTCAGATATAAGATTTACTACCCAAGTTCATTGGGATATGATACAGTATCAGTGATCTCCGCCAGCGATGCAATTCAAACATTTCTTCGATGCAATTACGGTTTAATTTTATTAATTTGTCGATAATTTATTATTATGAGCCTAGTTAAGCAGTTACATCTTTAATAACTTACAAATGCAACCAAACATGAACATTTACTCAAACTCTTAAATAAAGGAAAATAAATAATGAGGGAAAGAAGTCATATTAAATCAAGCTTATAATAGCAACAGTCAAAGTTCTGTTTGCCCAATCCATTTTCCAAAAACAAAATATTTCCAAACGTCTTTTGCATCTTTGGCTGTGTTTTTGCTGCAACAACCGCTTTGTTGCTGCTTTGCATTCACTTGCTGACACTAGCACACAAAAATAAACGAAAATGCTTTGGTGTAAATGCATAGATGGATGTTACGTCAAGGAATGAGGACGCGTAAAGTGTCAAAGTAAAGGTACATCATATCAATACATTATGTTACTTTTCTGATGCCGAAAATTGCGATCAAATACATTAAAATTCATTTTCGATGATCAACTTTGTTTAACCAATGCAGTGCTTTTAAAACGCACCAGGGGCCGTAAACGTTTGCATGCCACTATCCATGCAAAGGTTGTGATCTATAAAAAATAAATAAAAACTTGGGGCTTGCAGGGAGGGATCTAAGGAAGATTCATGTACGCACACTTTCAGGTGATCTGTGATTTATAAAAGGGAACATTGCTTTGTTTTAAGCAAAGTCACGTGACTGCAGTGACGCAGATGACGTGTTATCCTCAGACATGTTTTGCAAAGTTTTTTTTTTTTTCAAACTTACAGCGTGCGTCTCCCTCAGCTTGTAAACGAAGCGCGAGCGCACAAAAAAACCCCAAAGAACAGCTGGGGTGCACCAGATAACACGTCAGCCGCGTTGTACGTCATCCGCTTTACTGCAATCACATGACTTGAGTCTCGCACATGCGCTTCACAACAGACGCGAAAGAGAAGACAATGCTGAATAAAGTCGTAATTTTTGTTATTTTTGGATCAAAATGTATTTTTGATGCTTCAACACATTCTAACTGGCCCACTGATGTCACATGGACTACTTTGATGATGTTATTATTACCTTTCTGGATATGGACAGTATACGTTCATAGATTTTCAATGAAGGGTCAACAAGCTCTCGGACTAAACATAAAACATCTTAAACTGTGTTCTGAAGATGAACGGCGGTCTTACGAGTTTGGAACGACATGAGGGTGAGACATTACTTACATTATTTTCATTTTTGGGTAATAAACTATCCATTTATTATTTTTGCCGTTTGCATTTTTGACTTTTGTGCGTACATAGACTATTAGTAAGGATTCCATGCACAGTTTTATAAATTAAACATCTGATCTGTTTCTTACTTGCTGCTTTAGATGATGGAGACCTTTATTTAGAGAAGTTGTAAACATTAGGTCTGGTTACACTGTTTGGGTTCACCGTTTTTATTTCCTGGTAAATTGTGTTATGATGTTCAGTTTTATTTTTGTCTCTTTCTACTGCCTTCTCTCGCCCGTCCTCATCGCACACACATCTCTCTCTCTCTCTCTCTCTCTCTAATGTGATAACAGACAGAACACAGAGGTCTTTTTATATTCTCTCATTGCGTCAAAGTCGCCCATTGAGATTTTACACAATCTGTTTATGGGTACAGGAAGTGTGTCACTGGCCTGTGTCTGCACAGTCTCTCTCTCGCTCTCGCTTTACAGAGCACTTGCACTTGTTCACCTTTCCTCTCTCTCTCTGTCATTATTCGCAGCAAACCGGCTGTTCAATTCAGGGACAACATCTCCTCAATCATTGCTGATTATAAAGAAAGTGAAGAAAACTATTTTCGGGGACGCTGTGTGGGTGTGTAGACATTAAGATCAAAAGAAAACAAAGATCTGCTTTATTATAAATCTTTATTGTGTTCATGACTACGCATGCGCAGCTAGCGCGAGCGCGCGACTCTTGTGTGTGTGTGTGTGTGTGTGTGTGTGTGTGTGTGTGTGTGTGTGTGTGTGTGTGTGTGTGTGTGTGTGTGTGTGTGTGTTAGGTGAGCAGATCACCACAAGTGCGTGGGTGAAGTATTTTCTAAGAACTCAAGTCGGTTCTCTAGAAGTCATTTAAAGTTCTGAGAATTTCACCAGATTGGTACGTTTTGTTTATCTTCTTTTTTGTTTCAATAGGGGGCAGGAACTGCTCTCAAGACCTGCTTTCACATTTACTGTGCGCTTCTGCGAAACATGCTACGTTTAGATCGCAAAGGACCTTTATCATTATTGCTCACATAAATGTATTACTATGAGTAATAGTAGTAACATAATTGTGGTACAGGGTTCCCACACCTTAGTTGACTTCAAATTCAAGGACCTTTCAAGGACTTTCCAGGTCCAATACCCTCAAATTCAAGGACTAAATGTGGGAACACATTTCAAGTGAGAGCAAGGTTACATCGTGTGACTTTTTAAGATACATTGTTACAGTTTCCTTTCGAGGGGACTCGCGCTGCGTCACTGCGGTGACACTTTGGGGACGCCTCCAGGGGTAAGTGCGTCTGAATGTGTATATCAAATTCAACCAATGGTGAGGCTTAATGACAAAGACATGGTGACGCGGGAGTCAGGAAGTATATCGCTATCTGAAATATTGCCAAAGACGGCGTTACAGGGACGCAGGAAGTATGACAAGGGAGACACAGCGCCTCGTTCCCTTCTCAGTGAACAACAGTTACATACGTAACCCGAGACGTTTTCATGTGTCAAACACAACTATGCAAAAAAGCATTTTGGTATGAATCAACAGTCACATACAGAATATATAATCATTTAAAGCAAACAGTTAAGCACGTGTGCTTAAAGTCTAGAATTTTTATGATATTATCCTACACTACACAGGGAATTATGTGGATTTTTCTTTTTCATAAAACTTCTTGCATAAAATAGATTCAAGCACTTTCAATGACCTGTATCTATGTATGTACATTTTCAAAAACTTCCCAGGGCCTTGAATTTTTTCCCCCCAGATTCACAAACTTTCAAAGATTTCAAGGACCTGTGGGAACCCTGGTGTTAGTCCCCCCCAAATAATCCTTAACACAAAAATTTGCAAAAACTATTTAATTGTGTAACTCCACAATTCAGTTCTATATAGTACTTTGTATCATTTCTAAAATGTTTAGAAACAATTATTTAAAATAAATGAACTTTAAATATTAAAACGATGTGTTTTTGTTACTCCCGTAACTCTAAACCTTGCCTGCCCATTTAAGAACATGATGAAAAATGTCAATCAATATAATCATGTTTGTTGTCACAATCCAGACCTGTAGATTAGCAGAAGTACCAGGAAGACCCATGATGTCAGACTGATGACAGCAAGCTACAGTAAAACACATGATTGCAATGACATAATCCTCACCTGATTCAACTCTATTTTCAAACATGATGTCACCGCTAATATTTAAAATATAAATTCCTCCACTCTCCTTTTGATGAGTCTCAGAGCATGACATTATATGAGTCATCATTACGTGACTGAGACGCACACATCACACCTGTGTATTTCAGATCTAAAATTATGCTTATATTTGAGCACTGCATTAGCCACGCAAGTCACGTGTTCGATTTCCCAGAAGACACAGATGATGAAAAGCATCCGCCAGACATACTTTTAAAATGACGAATACATATTGATAACTTCCATAATCATACCCATGCCCGAGTCCTTCTTCGTGCCATCCGAGATGATTTCCACATGGTCACCATCGACATCGTAACTGAAGAAATCGTTCAAGTACGTTTTGGACCTCTGACCTCCGAAAACATACAGGCAGCGATTTCTCTAATGGAAACAAAGGAAGCACAATGAATGTTTATAAAACATTATTTATATAAACATTTCAAAAAACGAGCACATCAGAATCCCAATATATAACTACAGGACGTGCCGTGTAATTTATCCAAGCAGCAGCTGGGACTGTATGCGCTTTAAGGATGGTTACTATAGGGACGAACCGTGTGGAAGAGCATGCAGTGTCCGATTCGCGATTGGATGTCCTCTGGTCCGGCGTTACACGAGTCTTCTCTGAGCAGGCTCCAGCTGCTAGTCTGACAGTGATACGCGTAGAGTCCGCTGAACTGAGGATCTGTCGTCCTGCTGTCATCCACGCTGCCGTTACAGGTCAAAATGCGTCCGCCGAAGGTATAGATCATGTGCTTATCCGAGTCCATGCACATCTGAGTGAATGAGCAAGACATAAACTTTTACCCAACTCGAAATTGAATTATTTCATATCTCTAAAAGGGAGACACCTTGTGTTTTGTGAGTATACAAGTTTCATAAGTGCATACCTGGTGGTCGAACACAAGTTTGGGCCCTCCGTCTGCAGACGTGTCCTCGCTGAGCAGGGTCCACGTGTTGCCATCGATGTCATAGCAGTAAAAGTCGCTCTTGAGGGACTTGCTGTTTCTTACGGCGGAGTCCAGATAACGGCCGAGCGTGTAGATCTGCCTCCGCTGCGAGTCGATGCACATCTTGTGGCAGGATCGTGCGCTGGGTCCGTTCTGAAAGAGACACGATTTATCAACACCACAACTTATGGTGCTTTTCCATTGCATAGTACCCCACGGTTTGGTTTGGGTCAGCAAACCTCACTTTGGCGTGGTTAGATTTTCCAGGCGTGTTTTTATATTTGTGCTGCCTACTGCTGTGACATCATACGTCGTTGTACATCCCCATACATTCATTTATTTCTCAGTCCGCCACAAAATTAAAATTGACCACCACAAATAGATGTTTGCACCTTGCGTTTGTTTGCACTACCTCTCGCTCACATGACAGTTTCTGTACAAACACCCATGGCGTCAGTCGACGCGCTCTGCTGAGCCTCATTGAAGTTCCATTTAAGCATATAATGCTGACGTGCTCATCGCGAATGTGCCGCCACAAACTGCAAGTCTGGAAAAAACTGGTACGGTGTCCCTGATTTTCAATCTGTGGATGTTTTTCATCGCTAAAAAAGGGAGTTTGGGAACTTATAGCAAAGCACAGACGACAACAGGCTTACTTGAGACAGCGCAAGCTAGCATGAAGGTAAAGCTAATCTTTTACATTATAACGATGACGCTGTAGGTACGATTCTCTTAGACCAATCAGTGATCTACAAGGTTTACATTTGGTATCAGGTCGGAACGCTTGGAACCCCGACCAAGGTGGTACCAAAAATGTATCGGGTACTACGTACTGCACCCAGTGGAAAAGCTCATAAAAGTAAGCTGACCCGACCCAAACTAAACCAAACCGTTGTATACTATGCAATGGAAAAGCGCCATTATACAACTGACGGAAGTATTGTTTATACTCGACGCGTCCGCACGGGCGCGTTGGTGCGCGCGGTAAAAATGACGTCAACGCGGACTGGGCGGTCGCGCGCGTTGGGTGCGCGAGACCCCATTTCACGTGGCGCTGTGCACGGCATTTTTTGTAACTTTCCGCGCCTCTTCTTTGCGTTTGTTTTTGACTTTATTGCTCGCGTCGCCCCCTGGTGGTTCAAAAAATAGTGCAACAGCGAGCGCGTCAACTATAAACGCCTCGTCCGTTTGATGAGACGCGCGCGCGATCCGCGGAGGCTTGCATTGCGGACCAAAGCGCGACCATAAACAAGGCTTTAGCCTTCTGTGACACTAGAGATGAAACGTTGAACATTTTACATCACGCTTATAGTTGGTTATCAATATTATCGTAGCTTTGTGAACAATTAAAAAAAAAAAATTAAAAAGTACTGACGCAAACCAAATTTAAAATTGAATATACATGTAAGTGCATTTTTGTTCGCATAAACATTAAAAATAAATAACATTAACATTAACTCATTCCCCGCCAGCCTTGCCCGTCAATATTTTAATTAAGTTTCACAAAATGATTCAGGAAAATTTTCTTCTTTAAATATATAAACATACAAATATATCAAATGAAAGAATAGATTTTTTTATCTGCTTCTAAACTCTTAAATATGGTTATTTATTTTTTTTAAATGTGCAAAAAAACTTAATTGCATTTTTGTGAAGGAATTTTGTTAAAGATCAGATTCAGATCGACTATCAAAACATACACAGAGTTTAAAATTAGTAAATAACATTTTGGCTTCAGTCCTTTAATAAATTGAGTTAGCCATCTAATGGATAATCGCAGTATTGCAGATTAACATAAAAATTAATCAGGAACACTTTTTTATGCAAATGTTTTCTCTTAATTGACAAGACATTTGGGGTTGTGAGATACATGTTCATCTAGTTCAGATAAAACACAAGTAAATGAGATTTTCATATGAACACAAGACAAATCAGCTGTCTGCGTATGTTGTAAGAAATGGGGTGAACTTTATGACCCAGGAGTAAAGCTGCACAACACCTGAGCTAACAGCAATCACTGAAGAAACAAACGGACCTTTAAACTCATCAGATCACATCATTAAATGGAAAATGAATAGAAAAAAGATGGATCTATGTAAAGAAATATTAAGTAAACATGCGTCAGTACAACTAGATTTTCCGAAATTACATTTTTTGGGATTTAAATTCAGTCCGTGAATCACTGTAATCACAAACACATGGGAGCAGACATGAATGAATGTGTTTGTCTCACGTTATTTCTTAAATTGGTTGATGCTGGACAAGGGTTTTCGAACCGTGACACTGGCACATTAAACGGTAATTAAAATAATGACGCGGTAATATTAACCATTGGACATTGTTAAAGCGGTTAACTATTAAACCGGTAATCGTTACTTCTCAATGTGACACACATTGACCGGTAATGGCAAGAGCTTTCTCAAAATAACAATTGACCTTTTTAATCTGATGTGGATCTTGCATCATGACATTATAGAGTTATTTATTACTGGCATATTTTAAATTTTCAATTAAATAGTCATTTCTCACTGGTCAGAAAGTCAGTGGGTTATTCCTGGCTAAAATAAGTTACAAAGTGGTCAAGATAGTAATAAGTCCATCTTCATTATAACATTTGTTGTCAGCAGTGCCGTCCCTGTACACATTTGCCATCACAATCACTGTTCTTTCTCGTTCACAAACTATTACTGTGAGTCAACAGTCTCCATCTATGTGAACTACAGATGAATGCGCACGTCTATCAATGCGCTCGCACACAAAGAGCGAAGCATGCGAAACCCAACGAGGGAAAAGTCTAGGGGATTTCTGTGCAATTCAACCAGGTCATTATCGAAAACTCCCTCTTGTCTTTCGCTTTCAGTTTTACCTCTTTCTCTGTGTCCCTTGAGATGCAAGCCCATTGGTTGTCCTTCACGCTGTAGGCCCAGAAGTCTGCCAAATCCTGCGTTCCATCCCATCCTCCGAACAGATACACCGTTTCTGCCAGACAATGTGGTAAACACAAAGAGAGATTGTGAGTGGGTGGGGTGTTGTACACCTATGTGAGAAGTTATATAAATGCAAGCATTACGGTTCTATCGAGGTTTTAAAAAAACATAACATCAATCTTGAAAGGAAGCTCAACAAAGCCACAGCCTGTTTTATAAGAGTTGAGAGGCTGATGTCACCATGGTGATAAGCAGACAGTTGTTTGAGCTATTGAGCGAAGCTCAGCTGTGGTGGGGTTACTTGAGGTCGATTCGAGTATAAGGGGCCGCAGGAGGGTTGTGGGCATCGATTGAACCCGCGAAAACGGGTTTACACACACATTCGCGCCCTTAACTGGCATCTTTTGCATTCCAATACATGCAAGCCAGAACAGGCGAAGTTACGCCCACTGAGAGATTGCGGTGTGAAACGTACCTGTCTGAACATCGATGACCATTTGATGACCTCCTCTCATGCCGGGCCTGTTATCATCGCCATCACCTACATGAGAGAAAGAGGCGTAGGAAGTGTATGGAGAGGTGAGAAGGTGGGAACATGTGTTAGGGACATAAAAACACGATACAGGAACAAAGCCAGCAAGCGAGGCGTAGGAGAGGGAATTAAATATCAATAACCCTTAATCTGTCATGCATTAAAGAGAGAGAAGTTATTTAATACAGCAAGCATGGATTCCCTACAGTCCAGCAGTCACATTGAATCTTGTGTTTAGTGTGCTGCGGTTTTACCTTTGTTACATTTGGGGATGATTTGACTCCAGCGTGGCTTATAATCCTGTTGACTGATGTACTGATTAAACAAACCATCTGGAAGAGAGAAGACAACAAGTCAAGTGGCATTTTAATTTAATAATGCATTCTGGGAAACAATTTAATTACAGGTTACTAAATACTTACGCAGTTACTTTACTTTTAAGATACAGGTCAATGACAAACCATGCATTATTCAACAGCAACCTTAACACCACGTCCTAACCAGACATGATGTGATGCCGCAAAATGATGTACCTTTTTCATGTTTAAATGAGTTTTTGTCCTAATCAGATGCGATGCAATGCTGCGATTAGCGATTCAGTTTCTATTTCTGCGGCATTAGCGCCGCCCTGATAGCTCCGCCCACATTCAGATCTCATTCAATGAAAGCTCTGCGCATAATGAATCTTTTTTCTCTCTTTTTTTTAAAGGGGACATTTCACAAGACTTTAAGATGTAAAATAAATCTTTAGTGTTCCAAGAGTACCTATGCGAAGTTTTAGCTCAAAATACCATATAGATAATTTATTATAACGTTAAAAACTTCCACTTTGAAGGTATGAGCAAAAATGTGCCGTTTTTGGGTGTGTCCTTTTAAATGCAAATGAGCTGATCTCTGCACTAAATGGTAGTGCTCTGGTTGGATAGTGCATATTAAGGGGCAGTATTATCCCCTTCTGACATCACAAGGGGAGCCAAAATTTAGTGTTTTATTTTTTCACATGCTTGCAGAAAATAGTTTACCAAATAGAAGCACTAGATAAAAGCACTGGGGACCAAATTATAGCACTTAAACATGAAATTTAAGTCAGATTTTCATGACATGTCCTCTTTAAATGTCATGCCAGCTTACATGGCTATATTCATAGAGATAATAAAGTCTAATTGTGTTAAGGAAGACTAGAGAAGATTACAATTTATTTTATCTAAACATCATAGAACTATTTTTGGATTAAATTGATTAAAACTTTTTTAAAGTATCACCAAAAAAAAAAAGATTTCTGAGATCTCAATCAATGAAAGTTCTGTGCATAATGAATATTAAAGGTCCCATTTTTCCTATGTTTTCGAAGCCTTGCGTTTACGGTGCGCAATATAACATGTTTTGATGTTTCGTGTGTAAAAAACTTCACACAATTTACTTTTCTCTATAGTAGGGATGCACCGAATCCAGGATTCGGCCGAATACTGGGCTTTATGACGGGGTTCGGCCGAATCTTAGATTTTTTTCACCGAACCGAACCCTAGGCTTGCGCTACGCTGGTCGACGTCACGTGGCTGTTGATTACACACATCGGGTGCCGAAGTGGAGATAAGCATTTTTTCCGCGGTTCACATTTCGTGGACGCACCTGGAAAAAAATAGCGCATCAAACCGCATTGCTTTCATTATGCATAGGCTTATGATAATTGTCAAAATAGTTTTTCCCACTTGTCATCCTGGCATAATGTTGCCTATCTTTTTTTTACAATTAAAATCAAATAAAATGAAAAAATACACAGCTGTGGACGTTGTTTACTTCATTAATGTGTTTTACCGTGTTAATGGCATAAGGATGCGAGTAGGATTCGGTATTCGGTTTCGGCCGAATCTTAAACAGTGGATTCGGTGTTCGAAGTCCCTCCTTTAGAAATACGTAACACCTTATGATTGTGTAGCTTGTTTAGTGTGTAGCCATTTGAGCTTAGCCAGCGACTGATATATTCATGTTGGCGAAGTTTAGTCAAAAACTCTTATATTGACGTCATTCATCCAGGAAGTAAAGGGCTGTAGTCCAACCGGACGTTCGCTGTAGGCTTTGAAAGGGGAATTATGTTAAAGAAAATATATCGCCTGGCAGTGAACTTTGAGCTTTATTATTTTACAGATATTATTTATGCTCTAACAGCAACATTACACAATAACTAAAGTTTAAAAAATGGATCACTAAAAACGTGACCTTTAATAATCAAACATTGACGAGGAGAGAATACAAACGTTCAGAAATGTTTAACAAACTCCTCAACTTTCACATGGAACGGCATATAAATCAAGGAATGTGTCTCTGTATGCATGCAGACACTTTAGCTGGACAAACAGAGAAAAATTTTCTGATTGGTTGTGTTTTGTGATTGACTGTCGTACAATGATTTTTTTTTCTCTTTAGGCATAGACAGACAAATTGCCTATCGCTTGAAGCATATTGCATCACGTCTGGTTTGGACACGTTATAAGTATTTAATGGAAAGTTTTTAAACAAATGAGCAGCCAGCGACGTGACGTAGTGACTGCTAACAGCAGTGCAATCAATATAAGCTGCAGTATACGATCGACTACAGCAGTCGAGTGGGAATGCCTACTAGAAACCGACAGTACAACGATTAGTCAACCTCCAGCAATATATCTGGCCTTTTAAGCTCAAAACAAGCGAGTACACCATGCTCCACCCTCAGACCGGAAGCTAAAAACATTTTCAAATAAGTCAAATTATTCAAATGTTACCCTTTAAGTAATCATTTATGCAAATGTTTTGAAAAAAGCAAATGCAAGGACGGGTAAGATGCATGCAGATATGTGCAAGCTTAATCATAGCCAAGTGAACTCGCACCGCAACTTAAATAGTAAAGAAAACACATTACTAACAAAGTTATGGGAATCACAACACTTACTCAACTGTGTTTGATGAAATCGCCCACAGATTTGTGTCAAAAAGCAGCATGCTGGTAATTCTTTTTGTCTTTATGACTCACTGTGTTATGTAAAATGCCATGGAGCATCTGTTAAAATGACTCTGTTATTTCTAATAAAATCCATTTTTGGATTAGAGCAGTACAGCAAACAAACGTCTTAAATGTCTAAATAAAATTAAGCCATTTGTAAATCCATTAATCACTATTTTATTAGCAAGAATGCAGAGTAAATCTCTGAGTCACAGTTATTTGAAAAATTTTGACACAAACGTGCCTTGACGCTGACTTTGTAAAAAAAAAAAATTCCTTTAAAGGAACAGTATGTAGAATTGTGGCCCAAACTGGTACTGCAATCTTACAACTACATAAACATCAGTTGAGGGCTGCAACTCCACTTTTTAAATGAGAATATCCTGGCCAGGCCACTGTTGTAAGTGATATAAGTATTTGAAATGAAAATTATTTCTTAATGTCTAGTGACATATCAGGGCCATTTTATAATATACATTTCTTACATACTGTTCCTTTAAATATAACTATAAATAATTTCTAAAGCCCTTAAAACCTTATAACCCATTCTCCTTCCTATAGTTTGTTTGGGGTGAGGTACCTCTCACGGCTTTGTCTATGAGCTCCTCGCAGGCATCAAAGTCTCCTCTGAGGACCAGGCGCTCGTGAAGATGCGTGAGCATGGGGTGCTCCAGGGCGATGCGTGTTTTCTTCTGCAGGGACTCGAAGGCTTCTGTGTAGTTGTGTTGCCGGAAGTGTTTCAGGCACAGACGGATGGCCTCCTGTTCACGGTACTGTCCAGGAGAAAGGCATTTGTTGTAATGAGTTTAATTTTAATGCGAAACTGTGTGTGAATGGCTGCAAAAATGAATGCATTATTAATGGAACAGCTTGGTAATAAAAAAAAACTAGTAATGGTGATGACGTGCATAGACAATGACGTCGTTTACCGAATCGACTTAGCTGTAATCTATTGCTAAATCACTTCCTTTATTTACAGACACTATTGCTTAAAAGGGAAATGTAATACAATGATGACATGATTGATCAGAGTGGCCTGATGATATGCTGGATACGCTTTGACATCATTGTGATACCGACCGTGAACCCTTTCATTACTTCATGGGACGTCCCTATAAAAAACAATACTGGTGCATGCGGATGTTAGGACACAACTCACCTTGCTGTACCAGTTAAGGCAGGGTTGGACAACATCTGGATCTTCAATTCCATGTAACTCAATGTACCAAATGCTGAAGTTAAAGCTAGGCCCCCATGACATCAGAGGCACTGTATACAAATCAAACACACATAAAATAGTAAACGAAATGCAGGTTTATGTTTTGAAATATTGTATTCACTGTAAATCCATTTTATTCCATTTATTAATTTTATCCAAATTTCCTGGGATTCGAACCTATGACGTGTCAAATAGGTTTAGCTGGAATCAACCTGATTTATGACGTTAATCAACCTGATTTATGACGTTATAAAAAACATCAAGGTGTTTACATGACCTAACACATTTACAGGTTATGAGGGATGTTCATATCAGTTAATTTTCCCGACCGACAACCGCAGCTTATAAACCGAACATTAACCGTTAACTTATAAGATTTTAATATGAAGTTGTCATGTAAAAATACAGTTGACGGTTGACTGTGACTTAGTAAAAACAAAAGATTTCATTTGAACGTGCAAACAGCAGCGACAGATCAACAACAGAACCAGGATTCATACATTATCAGATATTCACGCAACATTACCTTATCAAAGAGCGCGAGACGGAGACGGACCGCGTCATCTTGCGCGGACACGTGAGTGTCTCCGTTCAGCTTCCAAACACGCACACAAATGATTTCTCACACAAATTATTACTTTATCAACAATTTGTGTCATTTACATGACATTCACAAATTAAAGATAGAAAAGTGGCAAAATGTCTGTTGGCTCATGAAGACACACACCGTGCGTTAACAAATATTTTTTCTTTTAACTGATAATGTTAATCGGTCATAAATTCTTACCTTCGGTTAACGGTTAAACTGTCAATGTGAACATCCCTACAGGTTATTAAATAAAACTGGTTCAAAAACACTACATGTAGGGCGGGCAATATGACAAAAAATTTAATTCGATTTATTTAAAAAAATTTCGAACATCTGACCGATTCACAAGTTACATTTTTTTACTCTTCACCTAAAAGGGACACTACACTTTTTATTCAAATATGCTCATTTTCCAACTCTAGAGTTAATTAAATATATGATTTTTAGAGTTTTGGAATTCACTCAGCCAATCTTCGGGTCTGGCGGTCCAACTTTTAGCATAATCCATTGAATCTGATTAGAGTTCCTAGCCACATCGGCCTAGAATATCGCAACTTTTCAATTTCTGTTTGTTTTAGTACACAACGAAACTACAGAAAAGTCAAGTTTCAAATAGGAAATATATCAAAACTCTTTGGTTATTTTTTTTGCGCGATGCTAATGGTCTAATCGGATTCAATGGATTATGCTAAACTATGCTAAAAGTGGTACTGGCAGACGCGGAGATCGGCTAAATACTTTATTAACATTCTCTTTGCAATAACATTTTTTATAAGATGCAAGAACATCTGGTAAAAAAAAACGACATTTCTTATTTAACTCTTTCCCCGCCATTGACGAGATATCTCGTCAATTAAGAGAAAACGCTTCCCCGCCATTGACGAGATTTTCCGTCTTTCCGCAATACCGTTATTATCAACTTTTTCAAACCGGAAGTATTGCCCTGTGGCAAGCTGCTGCATGTCCGTGTCTGTTTTAAAGATCGCTCTGAATCGGATCTCTATGAAAAGTCCGTCATAAAAATGGAATTATCTCTGCTTTTTGCTCAAAATATGGTGTTTTTGCAAAAACCTACCCATATTCAAAAGCTGATTGCAAAAGAACCACTAAAGGTAGGATGAAACAGGTTTTTTGTTTGAAAGCAGAGGGTCTGTTCTTTCATTTGGTATATTGTATGTCTATATATTTAAAGAAGAACATTTTCTGGAAGGCATTAAACTTTGGTGAAAATCATGAAAAACGCTGGCGCTGGCTGGCAACTTTTTTTAAAAACGCTGGCGGTGAAAGAGTTAAGTGCACTAAAGGAGAGTTATCAAAATTATATAAATATAAAATAAATTCACATTTATGCATGAACTAGGCACAGTTTAGAAATTGAATGGTAGCCTAAATGTGAAAACTAAACCTAAAACCTATGTTCAGACATTTTTATAATGTTTTGTTGTATTTGATTGTAGTTTAAGTACACAGTCATAATCTTACATGACATGTTAAATGAAACAATTCAACTATTCTTTCTCTTTTAACTATTCATAACATTCTCATGATTTGTTTAAAATTCGATTAGATTTTTATCATTTATTAAAAATTCTACCGTTTCATTTTCAATGCAGAAAAAACCCTGCTGTGTAATCAGATGATGTCTGCACTTTGATGTTTCACTTTGACTGTAATGAACTTGATTCCTCGATTTACATAAAATTGCGTCAAAACGTAATATCAATAAAAAATCTGTAAAATCCCCAGCAGTGACTTCATGTAATGTCTCGCATCTAAAACAGCCAATATGTTTGCCAGTGGGTTTGGTCAACTCTGCATTACGTGATTTGAGAAATGAATCAGTTCAACACAAGTACGTAATTGTTCATTCAAAGACTTGCAGAGTCATTCAAAAGCGTTCTGAAAAAAATTCATTGTCTTCCTCTGAAATCACGTGATGGTTGATGTATTAGTCTGTGAGCTCACGTGGCCTTTAGCTTCTTTGTACTGTAAACACTCACCTATTTTAATGAACCTGCAGGGAAACATCTGCTCATCGATCTTGTGCTTTAGTGTGAATGTCTCCTTGTTAGAGTCATTCTTAAGGCCACTAGGATTAGATCAGAAACACGGTAAGTGACCTCATCGCATTACGAGAAGCCAATTCCCCAACAAATTCCCCATGTGAAACAACAGCCCATCCCAAAGCTCGTGAAAATGTTTGACAGCAAAACAAACAAAGCAAAGAGAGCTGTGAGCTGAGATATGACACTGATGACCGTCCTAACGCTATGGTTTGAAAGGCAGATCTTACATAAAGATTACCTCACAGTGCACATTAAGCAGATTGTAATCACGTACAATCGCTTCCATCCGCTCTCACCTGGACAACAGTTCTGTCATGTTTTCCTCGCTCATGCCTCCAAACACTTTGAACTTCTTTAAGTTGCACACGTGGGTTTTCTCGTACTTGCCGTAGGTGATGCTCAGGACGATAGCTGGTCTCTCCAGTTTTAAGATTAAGTACTACAGGTGGAAGAAAATGCCTTCAATATTAGTCTCTGTTTGAGCTAATACACATGAACAAAAATCACAGCCAACAAATAAAATATGTTTAAAGGTGCAGTGTGTAATTTTAAGAAGGGTCTCTTGACAAAAATGCAAAGTAATATACAAAACTATATTGTCAGGGTTGTATAAAGACCTTTTATAATGAACCGTTATGTTTTTATTACCTTAGAATGAGCCGTTTTTATCTACATACCGAGGGTCCCCTTACATGGAAGTCGCCATTTTGTGCCACCATGTTTCTACAGAAGCCCTTAACGGACAAAGTTTTTTTATTAAGTTGTCTCCGAAAATGACATGTTTGTCCGGTGGTGGCTTCCGTAGCTTCTCTATGCATTTCAAAAGCGAGGGGTGAGCAGTCAACTGAGCCATTGGTTGCAATTCGCAACCTCACCACTAAACGCGGCTAAAATGTACACACTGCGCCTTTAACAGCTCATACTTTAAAAATTCTGCTCAATCATGGCTGAGAAACTAGGGGTGGGCCGATCCAATACTTTGGATCGGATATCGAGCCGATCCAGACCTTTTTTGCTGGATCGGATATCGGAATAACGGGGCCGATCCAAATTCGATACTGTGCGTTACTCATTGTTGTTACTATCATGCTATAGAAAAGTCAGACTATTACAACCATAAACACCATATAAGCACCATAAACATTTTTACACACTATATTCAAAGTCTTCCTAATATATTCAACAGCTTTATGTGAAAAACAATTGCATATATGAAGATATTTAAGGTCACAAAAACTCTGGTTGATCTGGTGCTCGCGGAGTTAATGCACTGGAGTAGCAGTGAATAAAACGCGTCATACACACACAAGACACACGCAAACACAATAACCTTATATATATTTATGTGTGTACACACACACACACACATTTCTAAATGGATCAAGAAAAATACAAGAATTGGATCGGGATCGGTCGATACTCAGAATTTAGGAATCGAAATCGGATCGCTAATGGAAAAAGTGGATCGGCCCACCCCTATGAGAAACCACAATAACAGCAGATAAGAACAGAAAACAATACATTGAACATGCTCACACAGGATTTGTTTAGTGGCAAGTGTTACAATTTTTTACTGATCATATTCAGGATTGAGGATTTGAACAAAATCACAAACCTAAGCATTAAGGCCTGGTTATAGTTCAGTTTTTACGCATACACGAGGGTCAGCGTACAGCGCGATGTAAATACTAGGGTTGGGAAAAATCGTATTTTTTGTTTATTCGTTTTTTTTATGTGGTCGATTCAAAATGTATTCTCAAAGGCCACAAAACTATTTTTATTTTTATTTCCGCAAACATTGAACGTAAGATTAACGTAAACCTAATTAACGAGTCTGTCATTCATTCATTCATTCAGTGCTTCATCGACGTTGATGCCACCTTCACATAAAAAGTCTGAGGTATGGAAGAATTTTAGATTTTGCAAAAAGACAACGACGATAGTGTTGTAAACAAGAACAAAGCTAATGCAGAGGTGAAATGCTGTAGTAATATTAAATCTATATTCATGGAGTTGAATCGAGAATAGAGTATAAAAATCGATCTGAGAATCCGAATCGAAAATCAAATCAATAGCTTGTGAATCTAAATTGAATCGATCTGGAACATCTGAATCGATACCTAGCCCTAGTAAATACTGCCATCAGATTAGTTCATGCATCGGCAGATTTTTGTAACTGGACGCATATTAGCATTATATTTAAGTTTATCCACAAAGTGGCAACAGTGCACTGGGGGCAGCAATTCACAAGGTAGAAAACTGAAAAAAAATAAACCAGAACGCGTGCAAGCTACATCAACAATTAGGGCTGAGACAATTAATCGTGTAAACGCGCGTTCTGAGTGAATGAATTTGAATGAATTATGGTAAAATGCCACCACATCCAAAAGCCAGAGGGCGCTCTGGTGCAGAAACTCCATTTGTGCCGCAGAAGAAGTACCATTACAAATGATATTCCAGGAAATGTCTAGAAGCATATATATTAATCTTCAAATAGTTTTTATGATAATAAAGAATATTTATAATAATTGTGTTTAACAAGGGTTGCTCTTTCAAATGCATGTTATAAATGACTCAAACTCAAAGGGGCTGTTTCCCGTACAGGGTTTAGATTAATCCAGGACTAGGACTTAGTTATTTAGGACATTTAAGTAGTTTTTACAAACGAACCTTACAAAAACAATACTGGTGTGCATCTTGAGACAAAATAACGGTACTGATATATATGTTAATGTATGTCAATGCAAGGTGTTTTAAAATTCAAGTAGCTCAAACGTGCATTTTAGACTGTGACTAGGATAAGTCCTGTCTGGGAAACCACACCATAATGATTTTAGATTGATAAAGACTTCCTACTGATCAAAGAGTTGTAGTACATAAAAGAGCTGTGCATGCAACACAGAATCGCATATTTTTTATGGGAAACGCGATGCATCGTCACAGCCTTATCGACAGTGGAGGCCATATATGAGAGATTGTACGAAGAGGTCATGAAGATGTCTACACGAGTTTTAATTCATGGCATCAGCCCTTTAGACCAACTTAACTGCGCCCAATGGACCCCTGTAGGTCAGGAGAGGTATTGCATGAGTCCAATGCCTGGTCACGTCAAATAAAGTATGCTTGCGTTCGACTGTAAAACATGACCTATACTTCCAGTTTTAAGTTTCATCATTAAACACCTCCAGAACTGGTTGTGCTACATTATTCACATCTTTGTAAGAAGATGTATGCTTGCAATCTCAAAATGCTTTTCAATTCTAGTTCAATGTTCAGAGACAACAAAGAATATAGCCGGTTTTAGCAGTAACAAAAAGTTTTGCATAAACCGGTAAACTTTGCAAAGAATCAATGACAACAGAGTCCTTTTAAGAGTAGTTTATTTCTGATAACAAGCTAAATAAATATCAAGTAGATTACCTTAAAGGGACAGTAAGTAGGGTTTTAAGTGTTTTATTAATCAAAATCAATGTCTTTTTTCATAAATATGTCCTCATTTGTGTCAAACGACCTCTGCCAGGGAGCTGACTTTTCTTTGTAAGCTTAGAATTTCTTCTCTTAACTTACATTGAACGGGTAACTGTGCATTCACACCAGCCGCGGAACAGGCGGCAAGCGCGGAGGATTTACCTGTTAAGTCAATGCAAACACGCGATTAGGCATCCTGCGGCGCGGTACACACGGTAGCCGCGACGCGGATGGCGCGGAACGCCCCGAGCATTGCCGCGGGAAACGCGCGAGTTCAAAAATCTGAACTTTGGCGGAATTCCGCGCCGCGTTAACCAATCAGGAGCTTGCTGTAGTAGTGACGTGATTACAGGAAGCGAGCGGAGTGGTGTAGTCTCCGCGGAGTCGCAGAAGCCCCTCCCATGACGCGGATTTCCGCGTGAATTTCTCGAATGACTAGAATTTCACCTGCGGCTTTCACGCGAGAATTAAGCGAGTGAACTCAAATGTTCAAGCGTCCAACTACGCGCAAATAGCGCGTTTTTGCCGCCTCTTCCGCGGCTGGTGTGAACCCACAGTAAGTCTAAGGAGGCTTCCATGTTGTTCCGCCGTACTGATAAACTATAATAGCAGAGAGGAACAAAAAGCACTTGCCAAGCATTTGGAAAAACGAGGCGCTAGGGAGCACTGTTCGTTTGAATGCAAAATACAATTTCACACTCCTACTTATTGTTCCTTTAATTCAAATAATGAATGCGTCCGATGAAACGGTCTATATATAGCGCAAACATACTTATCAGAAAGAAGGCACTTGAACAAAACCGCAGATGACTGCGAGTGACAACATCCTCTTCAGATTCAGTCGGACAGGAGAGGTATTAATCTATTGCTCAAGGCACGATCTTTAAAACAATTCAATTACTTTAGACCGACAACGGCTGTTAGGTAATGCTGAACAATACACTATGAGAAATGTCGGACTGACAACGCTACGACCTCATATCATTTCTGTAACAGTTTGATTTAAAGAGTGCTCATAAGCATTTTTCTATTACAGGAACTAACTAGAATGCTTCTTTTCGTAAACTTTTTGTCTGTGTCGGGTGGAGGGTGTGTGTGGCAAATGTACTTTGGCTCTTTTGTTAAGTGAAAGGGCGAAAGTGGAAGGACACAAATGAGAAAACAAAGGCCTTTGAGTTTGGGTAGGAGGTTAAAAGTTGAGGTTGCGTGCTACTGTACCGCCAACACGCACTTTCGATTTCCTTATTGTGTAACCACAAGTCTGTCTGCCATGTATGGTCTGTGCCACAAGGCCAGCAAAGAATAAAGGCTTCCTCTTCCCAAAATAACATGAAAGCAATGCACACTGTCCATGAATGAAGTTTCAACCCACAAAAAAATTTAAACCTCTGAAATTAGTCCAGAAATGGTTACTAATATAAATTAAAAGACACAACACAAGCAACTAGAGTTGTTAAAAGTATAAATGTATAGAAAGTAAAGTATTTATAAGAATACCGTTAAAGTACCGGAACAATAAACTATATCGGTAAGGGTAGTAATACCGTTAAAATGTTAATGATATCCATCCCTATATAAATGTAAAGTAAATACAGAATGGCAATTCTGTATTGTTTTTGATTTTCAGTTTCAATTTTTGATCCAACCAATTAAAAATACAAGATTATCGCTGAAAAAAAATTTGTGCGATTAAAATATAAATTGTGTCCTGATGTGTTTTTAAGGCACTTCAAAGGCATCACAGCTTTGACAAGTGTAGTCTATTGCAAACACATAAAGGTTAAATAAATGCATGTTTTCAAAGTCACAGAGTAATCGTTTTAAACAATCGCAATTATGATTTTTCCCCAAAATAACTGTGATTATGATTTTGCCCATTATCAAGCAGCCCTAATGGCAATGCTTTTATATTTTTATTTTATATTGATTTTTAACTTTATTAATAAAATAGTGTGTTGTTTAATTTGCATGTTTTTGTGTTTTGCTTTGCTACAAATAATTTTTTTTAATCGATAACCATGACTTTTCACTGGTATTGGTACAGACTCTTGAAATCTTGGTACCTACACAAGGAAATTTATTTTAGTAAAAAAAAATTGATGGCTAACATTTGAGAAGATGTTTGATTTTACATTTGATTTTACCTGTGGAGGGTAGTTGCTCTCTGATGACCATCTGGAAGACTGATCACTAGGTTTGTCCACTAAAATATTCCTGCAAACAAATAATAGAACGCAGATGAGTGAAACATTTCAACTTTTTAGTCTTGCTCAGATGAGGTCAAATATACTTTTCTCTTAGTTTTAACAAAATAACTTGGGTCAAAAAGTTTATTTACAACAATATAAAACATTTTTGTATACATTTACATATATTTGTTTAAAACTTCATTGTGCCGTGTGTAAACTAGTGTGCAATAACATACATTGTAAAGACAAATACAATGACTGAGAAAACATTTAGGTGAAATGATTAAAAAAAGCACAAACAAACACCCAAAAGTTTGGACACATTACTATTTTTTGTGTTTTTGAAAGATGACTATATTTATATTGGTATAATACAATGTGTTTGCGTGGTTTATGGTAAAAAACACATTATTTTCCACAAACTGTAAATTTTTGTAGCTCCAGATTTCACTCTATTCCTGAAATGCACGGATTTGAAAAGCCAGCTAATCTGTACGTTGTGATTGGTCTGAATACCTCTGACGTCAGCCGGAAATGTGACGCTCCTTACCAAAATGTGTATTACCTTGCATTGTTTATTCATGTTTGTATATGATATAATTTATATACATTCCCCAAATTATTCCCATAAAGTTTTCAATTTGAAATATTTTCAAAAATTTCCCAGATTAAGTTCCCATGGAAAGTTTCCGAAAATTTACTGTTAACTCATATTGAAACTCATATTGGCCTTTAGCTTTTGCATCCAATATAGAAAGTTAAAGAAAACTGAAATTAGTAACATGTGATCCACGTTACTTATTATGTTAAACCACAAATAACTAACTCACTGACTGTTTCAATGTGGGCTGCCTACCTTGACAGCATTTTTGACATCATAGGATGCTCAATATGTTTTGAAAGTGAAACATATGCAACACAACAAAAACATCACACTGGAACAAAATACTAGTTACAAATATCTACAGACTAACTCAGTTTAGTTTAACAACATTACCAGAAGATTAAAAAGAGGTGTCATATTCCCAGAGTTTAGCATTTCCCACCATAACATCTTCATGTATTATACACTTTACAACAGCCCAGCGAGTTTGTGTTATATTTATTCCAGATATCATTAGGAAAAAAGCGAAAATTAACTAAATCAAGAAATTACTTTCCACACTGTGCAGACTAATATAAAACATTTCATTAGTAAACTAGCCATAAAGCTAATAGGCTAAAGGCTTTAACTCTTATTTGTATTTTTAAATAAATAGCAAATGCATCACGGTTAAACAACTTGACATTTGTTAAAAAGATTATAACTAGCTGTTTAATGACAGGTTAAACACTCTGAAGCGCTTGTTTTTAGCATACAAGCGCTAGCTTAGCATAAGCTAACTGAGGTAAATGCTAACATGACTGTTACATCAGCACATTTACACACGTTTGCGCCAAATCTGGCGCTATTTTCAGATCCATGTCTAACTAGCTGCGCAAAAAAGTTTTAAATCTGCAGAATTTTCTTGTGATGTTTGCAATAAATACACGTCTGCTGCTGTATGTGTCTGTATCCGTGTCTCGGCCCGTTACTTAAAACCACGGACCTGATTCAAATGATTGTATAATAAAACATCGCTTGAGTGTTTATATGTAAAAGTACAGATATAAGCACACGACATGAACGTTTGGTGTGCGTTACTCACTCGGGTAAATATGTAGAGGAGTACGAGCTCCATTTATAAACACTGTAGGAGAGCACTCTGCTGTCAGGAGCCACCGCCATCTTGACGCGAGACCAAACCAACACACACACATACACAACCTATATTTACATATCACACTCGCATAGACACACACAAAGAGAAGCAGTATTAAAGTACTAGTGTACGATTTGAAAATACTACTTGTAATATTTATTTAACATATAATAATAATAGTTATATTTATTATTATTGATTACTATATTTAATAATATCAACAATACAACAATATTGATATATATATATTACTGTGTATATTATTAATATAAATATATTTTAACATATAAAAATATATTGTTTATTTTTTTATGTCGTTAATATATAATTTTCATATTGTGAGGATAAGAACGTCGCGTTGTTGTTGTTGTTGTTGAACCATACATCATGACAGTCTGAGCACCCGCCTGTTACGTCATAAGAGTCTGAGGGCGGAAGTGGACGGAGTAGCAGTGCTTGCCTGCATAACATGTTTATTTTTGTTTGTTTTATTTATTTTCTTAGTTAAAATTTTGTATTTTTATTAATTAATTGTAATTTTTTGGAGCAGCTACATTTAGTGCGTTGTGCTTTTGCAATTTATGAGGAAAAGACACTTTTGCTTTTTCAATAAAATCAAATGCTCCAATGCTCAAGCTTTGTTGTTGTTATTATTTTAAAGATTTGTGTTTAATTTATATTGTTAATCATTTATGACTCAACAAAACAAATGAATTGGGCTGGGAAATATATATATATATATATATTTATATAAAATATAGAATATATAAAAATATAAATAAATATATACACATGTAAATGTTTCTTAATATACATGAATGTGTTTGCATTTATATGTACATAATAATTACAAACAGCACACACTCATATATTATGCCAAAAATCCTTTTTATTTTGTATGCGATTAATCACGATTAATCTTTTCCCAGCCACTATACATTTAACTTTTAAACCATTATTTTACACACACACACACTCACCTCAATGGCAAAAAAAATGTCTCAATCACTCTGAAATAACTCTATATATTTATATATAATATAATTAAACCTCATATATCATAAATATATATTTTCATTTAAATATTTATAATAAATTGTTTGATAGTATGGCAACACTTGCTCCGCCCACTTCCGGCCTCTGACTGTCATGATGTATAGTTCTGCGTTTCTCTAGTTGGTTAGTATGACAATGGTGATGTTGATACCATTGGTTGATATTCATTTTCCTTTGCAAGTTGCTAATACTTGTAGTCATAATGCAATACTGAAACTATTATTTATACTTATCTATAAGAATGTCAAACCCTATTTGGTAAATGTAAAAAACTATTAGTGAATACTAATTATGGGACACTTAGGCTACTTTGCTTGCAGGCCCTCTTATATTTGGTTAAACTGAAGGAAGTCATTATGTAGGGCTGCTGTAAATTTTTCCCTCTCCTCAATCACCTTTATATTTTTATAAGACCTAGATTACACTAATACTTTATATGAATCATGCAGCTATGGAAGAATCATTAATCATTACAATAAGGCTCAGAGCAAATTTACTGCAGATAAGCCTGAAAGTAGGCTATTCTTGACATAAGCAAATGAACTAGTGGCGTGGCTTCTCTCCAAGGATGAGAAAAGGTATGTAGCCAGCCTTCATAGCCAAGGAGCAAAGCAAGATTTGGAGGGGCAGAGGTAACTCATTGTTTCTTACATCATGCACCAGGGGTCTTTAGTTAGACAAAAACTATGGACTTCTGCTTAACAGGATTTCCCTGGCTCCTTGATACGGGAGTATCAAATTGAACTTTTAAAAAGTTTAAGGATATCAATGAAAACAATCAATGCATTCATTTATTATCCTCTCTAACGGACAGAAATACTTATCAGACAGACAGACAAGTGGACATTCTGTAAAGAACATTAAAAAACACAATGACCTTCCTGGCGCATTCTACCTTAAAGCACGGAGATGCTGTCATTTACTGGAAACAAGCTGATGTAAGAAATAAGAGAATAAAGTCATTTCTGCTAAGTGCAGGACCAGATCTTGGCAAGAGCGCCTTTAATTTACCGTAAGTTGCTGGGGACCATTTGTGCGTTGTAATTTGTTTAAACCTGTGCACAATGAGATAACAAACTTGTACAAAGTGGGTTTGGGGGGACCCCAGTCTTACATTTTATAAAGGACAAAAGGCTCGATTAGGTCCTCCATGTCTGAGCAGAAAGAATTAGTACTGAATACATAATTATTTCATGAAAATTCAAAGTAGCACTTATTACACTTGACCCTATATGAGTATAATTCTGTATGTGAAGAGAAGATAAGGATATTATACAAATTTTAAAGCAGTGGATGAATTGGCACAGAAAAGACATGTAATATATTTTACATAGCCTATTCATATTGAAAATGTAATACGGAATAATGTAATGCACGGAATAAAATTATATATATATATATATATATATATATATATATATATATATATATATATATATATATATATATATATATATATATATGTGATATTTACTCTTATTATTCAGTCTCATGCAAAGCATGCTGGGAACTGGAAATCCCTGGCCAGTTATAGAAATATTGCTTTAATACAACTTAAATGAGTCAAGTTCACATAGGTTGATTTGTGATGTGCATAGAAAGCACAATATTGTAATGAATTAAATGAGTAAATTTTAATTATGTTACATTTAATTAGGTTCACTGTTATTTAAACATTTTTAAAGATATTTTTTAAAGAATCTTAATTTTTTTAAAGATTTTGCAATGATACTTTTATACAATAAATACATAACAAAAAATATAGATATTGTATATGTTTTAAAACTCTTACAAATAAAGGGAAGTTTTATTTGAAACATATTTTATATAGATCATAGACCTATTATTTTGCTTATTTAAAGTATCTGTAATGTTTGACAGCATGTTTACAAACTGTGTTAAATCACCTACTACAGTTTAGCCTAAGTGTGTCCCAGACGAAAGAGATAGCCTACATCAGGAGGAGGTCTCTTTAAGTTTCCATTGAGGGAGGTGGCACTGTCACATGATGGGCATGATATAATGAAACAGCGAAGAGAAAAACTAAGCTGTGTCCATGACTACAAAATAAGCAACGCAGTCGTCCAGTGAACGCCCCATTTCGCCTGTCAGGGTTGGAGCTATTGGAGCGGCACTATGGGTTCCGGATTGCACCTGCTGCCGGGCGCATACGCACTTCATGTAGATGTACATGCAAGCGAAGACTTCAAGAAAATAACGCACGTGAACGCGTGTGTGCGCGCATCCTGACAGCGCGCGTGAAGTTATTTACGGCTTATTTATGTGATAAATGTCACACTGTAACCGCAAACTCATAGCGCGCAGACGAGAACTGAAACTGCTCCCGGTTTAAAGGACCATCACGGGCAGCTCCTAAGTAAGTGTGTACAATAATTTGGATGTGGATGTTTAGGAATAACGCATGGATTTTTTTTGCTAAGAGGGAATATTTGATTGTTTGCCTTATGCAGTGTTCTTTCACTCTGCCAATGTCCGCATTCCGGGCTCTGTTGCGCAGAATAAATTCAAACTTGTGGGTAAACGATGGGGAAAATCATTTATCTGTGGTCTTGTGTTTATTGTGGCATTTGGATGACGTCTTGTAAACCCCTTCACATTACTGTGTACGTCTGTTAAAGAGCAACATGAAAGTGCGCAGTTGCCGTACGATGCCACGGCAACCGAATGCAACCTATATGTTACATGCATGCGTACGCGGAGATCATAAACGATGAGCTGAGCACATATAGGTATTAATCTTGTATAAAGCCATCAGGGGATTTAAAGCAGAAAATGACTCACTTTTAGAAGTTGCGCTGCTATTTCAGTACCATCGTCATTATCATCATTACGCAAGATAAAGCGGAACAGCGCTTCGTCGATATGAAGCAAACTTCGCATAGCCGGCTGGATGCCTCTGGGAAGCTCGTACTGTAAGGGATTTTCAACTTATTTATGTGTTATTCGATATGTTTATATATGTATATTGTAAGCCTATTAAAGTGTATATTATACATTTGCCGCGTCCTCGTAAGCTATGTTAGGAAATATAGTTTTTGTTCTTTTTCTTACTTGCGATGTTTATAAACCCGTAAATCAAATTTGAATTGATTTATAAACTCATAAATATAATAAAACATCATAATAAAGCTCGCGCGTATTTTCTTTAGAAGTTTTTATGCATCGCACGCAGATGTGCACTTATGTGACGACATCTGGTTGATCCAACTGAAATTGATTTTATTATTGTCAGTCATCTTATGATCAATAAAAATAATCACACGTCAAAATATATTTGTTGGACAAATTAAAGAATTAGACTGCTACAGATGAGCATACGACGCCACTACCCTGTTTTACCAGGATGCGCGCACGGGTTGTCTCCCATTCTGTAAACGACAACAACCTGAGCTGCCCAGTACGCGCACCATATAGGTCAACAGCGTTGCGCCCGCCGCAAAGTGAACCAAGACCAAAGTACGCGCAATGTATGCTTTGATGTATAGTAAGTGACGTGGTTTTCATAAAGTAGGTCGCTTAGCAACCAGGCAGGTACATAGCTTATTAAGAGGATTGTGACGTCGATTCTAGTTCTACCAATCATGAGTCATCAAAACTTACAGGGTTAGATAATAGCAATATGTAAATAATAGATCTGTGTGCGTTTTGGTGAATTTGTGACAAAAAATGGTGTAGAAAGGACAAGTTGACTTTGTTTTTATAGAATAGATGACAACTGGCAGATCTCCCAGCTTCAGTTCCAGCTTATGTTGACTTGGAAACTCATTGGCTGAGTTTCAAGTCATTTGACTTGATGTCTCGAATTATAATTACATTTTCGGACGTTGTTTTGTACTTTGTAGACTTTCCCAAAAAGGACATTAGTTATAAAGCAGGCTGTAAATGGGAAAACTAATTCCAGGTCATGTTGTTCTGGTGAGTGTTAAGTGGATCAGTGTGCTGTAGGAAGTTATTTCCACTCTGGAGTGAATTAACCAGGCACATTTACTCACTACTATATGGAGGAAAACAATAAGATTAACATGGCATTCGAAAGCAATGCTTGGGAGCGGCTGCTCTGGATGTGCATTCGTGTGAACGTGTGTTCCTGCCCGCCAAAAACAAACAGACATCACGATGTGCGTCATCGGCAGCAATATAGGGGTTATGGATGGAAATGCAGACCACAAAATCTGTAGTGCTGAATCAACATCTCTAGAAGTTTGTTCTTGAACAGTCAGCTACTTTGATCTGTCATCTTTCAAATCATATCCAAACCACCTCTTTAAAAGTCTTCCAAGTTCACGCAATTTCATGATGCCAGGTCCAATAAAAACCCTATTAAGCCTTATTAAGCTTCCTCTTTCACGAGTCAATTGTGGCACGCCGACTAATGCAAATGTTTTACTGGAAACCAGAGTGAATCGATCAAAAAAGAGCAAAACATCAGCATCAGCAGCACTAGTAATGTGTTTGTCGCAGTGTTAAAGTCTCTGTTGGCATTCAGGGAGGCATCAGTGTACTGTACGTCTGGTTGAATTAGCGTGCAGTGATATTGAAACGGGGTTTGTTCACTGCGTATGATGGTGTGTGTGATTCATGCTGGTCTTTAGTTCAGCTGTGAAACCTGCATTTCCGCTGTGGGGTGTGTGTGTGGTCATGATGTACTGCTCCCATGTGACTGCGTGTGTTTACATCCAGCAGTGGACGGGAGGGGAAGTGGGTGATGACGCAGGCACACAGAGGCTGTGGCTGCCGCCATTACCCTGAACAGAGAGAAGCGAGAGAGCAAGGAAAGAAATGGACAGTTTGAATAAAGAAGGTTAGGATAAGGCGAGGAAATATAGTAGCAGACCTATAGAGGACGCATCTGATGTGAAAACCTGAGAATAAATGAAAGAAAGCGCATTGCAGTGTGGTTTCAAAGTAAACTAAATATAAATTGATTCTTATTTGCTTTTTCGGATTTTATTTCACAGAATTCATCAGTTATTCAGAAGCAAAATGATCTCAATATGTATTAACTTGCTTTACCTCTAATCTGTTCGTGCATTCACACAAATACCCTAAAGATCCCGTAAAGACACCTGACGTGTAAAGTCCTGCACTTGGTAGGTTTGCTAATTATCCGTGATTTTTCTCTCTATTTTACGACAAGATCATAATTAGCGCGTGATGCGCTGTTCTGTCATGCTGGTGAATGATCGGATAGTGACGAGCTCCCTGATCTCTGCTTCAGTCCAGTTTGACGACATTTTTCGTTGTGAATGTTCATCTGTGTTTAAATCCCTGTGTCAAAGAGCTGAACCATAACTTCTGGTTGCAATGACACGCACATAATCATATACTGCACGCCCCTTATGCCGTTGTTCCTGCCTCTTGTTTAAACATGAATGCTTTCCGTGAATGTTACTAGGTCCTCTTTACGGGAAAGATCCCAGAATATTTACGGGACGTGTTTGTGTTCACACAGAACCCTCTATGCCAATTTTACGGAAATTTTCTGGGAGCAAAGTGCTGTGTGAATGTTGTTCAACAATGCTCAAACTTTAAGGCATTAAGCTGTGAGCACATCGACAGTGGCTTTGTTGCTGTGTGCCGGCGTCTCTGCTGCGAGGTCATTATGCCCATTTCACATTATAAGTGAGACGCAGCGATAAAGCCACACAATCCCATTCATTTTAATGAAGAGCTGGCCATTTCCGGCATCACAGCCGACAGTAACCGTTGGGCATGTACAGCAACGTGATGAACTTGAAAAACTTTCAACTGATAAAAAGCAGATGACGGGAGTAGCGCCCGAAAGGAGGTCATCATTTGCATAAAGTTTCATTTTTCACAACTTTGATGAGTAGCAGGACACACCCACTTTCTGTCGCCAATGGTCACTGTCGGCAAAAGTCGGCAAGCTTCAATTGAACACTGCAATAAATGACTTATTATTTTGTCTTGTATTCAGTACAAATATCTAAAAATTCTTAAATTTAGATGCATTTTGAGCAAAATGACTTGAGAAAATAAGTAAAAAAAAAATCAAATTTAAGTGAATTCTGCTTTAAATAAGCAATAAAATCTTCCAATGGGGTAAGAAAAATGTTTCTTGAATTTTTTTTTAATTAAGTGTTTAAGAAAAAAGTTTTTCTTTTTTTTCTTACCACATTGCACTGCAAAAAATGCACTGCAAAAACTGATTTTCAAGAAAACATTTTCTTAGTATTTTTTTCTTGTTTTCAGTAAAAAAATATAAAATTCTTTAATTAAGATGCTTTTCTTGATGAGCAAAACGACCCAAGAAAATAAGTTTAGTTTTTAGACCAAAAATATCTCATTTAAGTGACTTTGTGCTTAAAACAAGCAACAAAAATCTTGAAAAATTTTCTTAAACACTTAATTCAAGAAAAATTAAAAAAAAAACTGCTTACCCCATTAGCAATTTTTTTGCTTGTTTTATGCACAAAATCACTTAAATTTGATATTTTGGGTCTAAAAAATAGACTTATTTTCTTGGGTCGTTTTGCTCATTAAGAAAAAGCATCTTAATTTTAGATTTTTTTTTATTTTTACTCAAAAGAAGACAAAAATACTAAGAAATGCTTTCTTGAAAATCAGTTTTTGCAGTGTAAGCACTCAAATGTTTTTTTTTTTTACAAAAATACTAATAAAGTCATTTTTTTGCAGTGAACTGAATGAGATATAGAAATATAAAAAATAAGTCTAGTTTTTAAACAAAAAATATACAATTTAAGTGAAAATGTGGTTAAAACAAGGAAAAATATTGGCCAATGGGGTGAGAAAAAAATCTTGAAATAAGTTTACTTCATGAAATTTAATTCACTTTATTCACTCCATTGGCAGATATTTTTGCTTGTTTTAACCACAATTTCACTTAAATTGTATAATTTTTGTTTAAAAACTAGACTTATTTTCTTAGGTCATTTTGCTCATCAAGAAAATACATTTTAACTCTTTCACCGCCAGCGTTTTTAAAAAAAGTTGCCAGCCAGCGCCAGCATTTTTCATGATTTTCACCAAAGTTTAATGCCTTCCAGAAAATGTTCTTCTTTAAATAAATAAACATACAATATACCAAATGAAAGAACAGACCCTCTGCTTTCAAACAAAAAAAACCGTTTCATCCTACCTTTAGTGGTTCTTTTGCAATCAGCTTTTGAATATGGGTAGGTTTTTGCAAAAACACCATATTTTGAGCAAAAAGCAAAAATAATTCCATATTTGTGACGGACTTTTCATAGAGATCCCATTCAGAGCGATCTTTAAAACAGACACGGACATGCAGCAGCTTGGCATAGGGCAATACTTCCGGTTTTAAAAAGTTGCGGAAGGGCGCCACCTGGTGGATAATAGCGGTATTGCGGAAAGACGGAAAATCTCGTCATTGGCGGTGAAGCGTTTTTTCTTAATTGACGAGATATCTCGTCAATGGCGGGGAAAGAGTTAATTTAAGAATATTTCTATATTTTTCCTGAAAACAAGACAAAAATACTAAGTAAGAAAGTCATTCTTTGCAGTGCATCTCTCCGCTAGTCGCTGGCGGTGTGCACGCAGCTTTAGATACGCTGCTGTTGTTGGAACGCAGTTTCTTCAATCATAGTTAGATGTCGAATAATAAAGCCAGCAATTCGACTAAATGTTACAAATGGGATACTTTGAGATGCCATGGAGAGTGAAACTGATCTTTAGCTACATCCAAAAACCATTTTTTAAAGTATGTGCGGCTGATTTCAAGAGATTTAAGTTCTGATGGAACAAATAAAGTCCATTCCTACATTACACAATGTTGAAGTAATCAGAGGATGTCACATTATGAAAGTTAAATGACATTGTTATCAACTTTAAATTTCATTCTTGGCTTGTATCTCTTTATCACTAAATAAAAGCCAGCAAATCATCCTCGTAGACTCATCCAAAGCCTTCCCATAAACCCACAGCCATCCAAAGAGCACTAAATGCCCCTTTGTGTTCAAGAAAACCACTAAACCGCTGGTACTTGTAGTTTAAAAGCCTTTATTCAAATCTGTCTTTGTGAGAGAACCTTCCTCTCCTCCCAGGGCTTCTCAGGTTGGCAGGGAGAGTGCAGAGATGGCTGATATTTGTGCCCCCGAGTTCCCGGTTCCCAAAGCGTTTGATGGGAGAGGAATGCGCCCGGGCAAGCAAAGCTGGCACAAGCCCTGCCCGAGCTCTCCGCTGCATAATGCGAACTCATATCTCACTCAGGAAACCCTGGACAAAGAGCAACTCTCCACATGCACCCTAGTTAAAACCCGTCCATCTATCAAGATGAGTGTGTTTGTGTGAGAGAGAGTCGGAGAGCAACCGTGGTTTGGCTTTCAAAGTGACCAGCATAAAGAGGATACATTTTCACAAGCGCGACTTGGCAGCGGTTGGTGAAAATGCTTTGATTCTCCCGACATTGAGAGGACAAGATGTTCCTTGCGCTGAACCCATGGTTGATGTTTAGCAGAGGAAGCCGTTTTGTCAATGCAAAGCAGTAAACTTTGGAAATGTAAAACCCTATTGGCCGACGAGGCTATTACAAGCTATTACATTAATAGCTGGACCCATGCAGCTCTTATTTTGGAGTTTCCATCAATGGAAGAAACAATGTGAGCAAAAAATTCCAAGTCAAATGACTTCCTATAACCAGTCAGACGTGTAATGATGGTAATGAGTCATTTTGCGCTGGACACAACCAAATTGCTCGGTCGATTATGGTAAACTGTGAAAATAATTGCTCGGCTACAGACGGTAGCTTTATAGTTTCTTGTTGGTGAAGAAAGATTATTGTTGTACAAACTTCCTTGGCGGTCCAGCATGGAGTTGTTTTCCAACTAATAAAAGGACCAAGGCAGGGTGTTTCGAATCAAGAGCCAATTTGGGCAAATGAAAATCTAGGATTCCCACTTGAATTCCCTGACTTTTACAGACTAAAAAGCTGTATTTCATTGACCTATGCAGTGAGCCTGGATAATAAAGTGTAGTGAGTTTATAAAAATGCGTGAAATGAATAAACAGTGCCAATGAACAGCTGTTTAAATAGTAGTCAGCAGAGGCTTGGACCTGGAAATGGTTATCAAGCGGATTACATTTTGATAAATTCAAATTTAAAGCAACAAATAAAAATCCCTGATATTCCATGACTTGGACAAAAAAATATATAAAATTCCTGACTTTCAAGTGATTCCATCAACCTAGACAATGTGAAGAACAAGCCAGTAAACTATTCTTTGCAAGCATGTGAAAAAACAGGTAATTGAAATTTGGCTCCCCTTGTGATGTCAGAAGGGGATCTTATTATAATAATACCGCCCCTTAATCTACACTATCCAACCACGGCACTGCCATTTAGTGCAGAGAGAGAGAAAATAATTGACAGTACAATTGAGTTTCACAATGAAACCACCATTATGGCGATCAGTGTTTGCATGAGCTCATTTGCATTTAAAGGACACACCCAAAAACGGCACATTTTCGCTCACACCTACAAAGTGTCAATTTTAACATGCTATAATAAATCATCTATGGGATATTTTGAGCTAAAACTTCACAAACGTACTCTGGGGACACCAAAGATTTATTTGACATCTTATAAAAGTTTTGTGAAATGTCCCCTTTAAAACAGAGTGAATGTGACTGAAAGTAATCGCCATGCATTTTTCTAAGACTACATAGGAATCTGTACATACACAATAAAAATCATCACTGGTGCGGTACCCTTTCATAAGGTACAGCTTTGCACCCAAAGAGTTTACATTTGTACCTCAGAGGTAAATATTGGTATTACATATATACATTAATGTACTTAAATGGTATTTAAAGCAATACTCCAGCCAAATATCAAAATTATACCTCATGATTTACTTACCCTTATACTGCAAAAAAAAATTATTTTCAAGAATAAACTTTCTTAGTATTTTTGTCTTGTTTTCAGTAAAAATATCTAAAAAATTTTCAATTAAGTATTTTTCTTGATGAGCAAAACGACCCAAGAAAATAAGTCTAGTTTTTAGACCAAAAATATCAAATTAAAGTGATTTTGTGCATAAAACAAGCAAAAAAATCTGCCAATGGGGTAAGCAAAAAAATCTTGAACATTTTTCTTATACACTAAATTTAAGAAAATTTCAAGAAAAATGTGCTTACCCCAGATAAGCACAGATTTTTTGCTTGTTTTATCCACAAAATTAAATTTGATATTTTTGGTCTGAAAACTATTATTTTCTTGGGTTGTTTTGCTCATCAAGAAAAAGCATCTTAATTGAAGAATTTTTTTGATATTTTTACTGAAAACCTACGGAAGAGGATTAGGGCCACTGGTGAAAAAAATATTTGAATTCTGAGATTAAAGTCAGAATTCTGAGATTAAATTCAGAATTCAAATTTTTTTTCACCAGTGGCCCTAATCCTCTTCCGTAAAAACCAGACAAAAATTCTAAGAATTTTTTTTTTGAAAATCATTTTTTTTAAGTTTAAGCAATCCAAGATATGTTCATCATCTTTCAAACGAACACATTAGGAGTTATTTTAGCAAATGTCTGTGCTTTTCCAAACTTGTGATGATAGAAAACAGGGATCAGGGAAAAACTTCTGACTTAAAAGCCCCAAAAGTGCATTCATCCTTCACACAGGTAATCCACAGGGCTCCAAGACGTTAATAAAGATCTTCTGAGAGAAATCGATGCAAATCGAAGTTTTTGTCAAGTGAGTTCAAGATGGCGGAAGATAACCGGAAGCTAATTATTACAGTTTATTAAGTTTAAAAAGTAAATAGTTTTCATAGAAAATTGCATTGATTAGTCTCAGAAGATCTTTATTAACTCATTGGAGCCATGTGGATTACCTCTGTGAAGGATGAATGCACTTTTTGGGCTTTTAAGTCAGAAGTTTTTCCCTGATCCCTGTTTTCTATCATTATAAGCTTGGACATTTACTAAAATAACTCCAAATGTGCTCGTCTGAGAGATGATGTACGTGTGTATCTCGGATTGCTTGAGGATGAGTAAATCATGCATTCATTTTGATATTTGTCTGGAATATTCCTTTAAGACGGTACTTAAAATGGTACTGCCATTAAAAAAAAAAAAAACTTATTCTGACAGTATATGCATGGTTTCTATTATGCTCCCTAAGACTCAAACCCATGACCAATTGAGCTACAAAAACAAGCTTTCTGTCTATAGCGCTGATGATTTCACTGTGGTTCACATTCTGTAAATGTGTAATTATCAAAATCAAACGTTTGCATAGGATTAGTTTTTGATTTGATTCCAAATCTGGGATAAAACAAAGCACAATAGCTCAGATGTACTTGTCAGTGCGTCTGTTTGCGAATGCTTATGTAACGACTGATAAAGTGTGATTTTTTTTCAAATGTGTTAAGATATTGCGTAATTAAATAATGGTATTAATTTCCTGCAGGCAGTTCTGTTTCAGTTTTGTTCAGGGTTTGTTTTATAAAGTAGTGCCTGTGAGGCATGAATACAGTAGTGAGTTAAAGGCATACAGCCTATAGACGGTTTCAGCAGTAACAACATAAACAAGGGGCTTTCGTGGAAATCATGTAACTTCTGGTAAACTCTGCTAAAATAAATAACAACAAAGTCCTTTTAAAGTAGTGTATTTATATAACAAGCAAAATAAACAACACGTAGATTACCAAGGAAACCAAAACATTTGCCATTTTCGACGACGTATTTGTTCAAAAGTTCTGTTTAGCAACTAGTCAGACCATTAAACAAACAGAAAACCAGAAGTAAAGTTCCGACCAGACGCGTAATCGCATCACCGCATGTGCGTCCAATGAAATCGTCTGTAATAAAAAACAAAACAAGATTTGCACACCCACAAGTCATCCGAGATGTATATGACTATCAACTTTCAGACAAACACGATCAGAAGATATATTAGAAAATGTTCTGGGTCTTTCAAACTTTATAATGGAAGTAAATGGTGCTTCTGATTTTGAAGTCCAAAAAAGTCCATCTATCCTACATAAAGGCCTTCTGAGGGCAATCGATGCAATTTTATAATAAAAATATCAATTTTTAAATCTTTATAAACTAAAATTATCAGCTTCCAAACTTTCTTTCTGCTGCTAAATACAAAGGGTGATACTTTGAAGAATGTTTGTAACAAAGCAGATCTGGGGCACCATTGACTTCCATAGTTGTAAAAAAGAATACAATGGAAGTGAATGGTGCCCCATATCTTTTATTTACATTTTTTCAAAATATCTTCATTTGTGTTCTGCAGATCAAAGATATTTATACAAGTTTGAAACAACTTAAGGGTGAATAAATAAAGTTTTAAGTAAATTATTATTATTTCTCACGTTTGTAAGATTCACTTTTATATACAATAACAGTTCTGTCTGTATGTCGACCTATGGATCCCTGTGTTAGATTCAGTACCTCTTTCTCTCTCCCTTTCTTCTCCTCTGTGCCTGACTGGCCTACATGCGATAAAAATGGACTTAGCGTGCTGCCAAATTTAGCCAGATCGCTGATTTCCCCTCAAGAGTCCCTGACAGAAAAATACAGAAAGGAGAACCAAGTCTGACACGCAACATTTGCAGAACAGATCAATAAAGCGGCAAGCTACATAAAAGTCACTCGCATGTCAACCGACCACTCCTTGTTTTTACATTTAAAAAAAATTGCCATGAGCATCACATTTGCCTGCGTTGTCGTCTCACAAACCTGATCACCATCGACTAGCATGAAATTTTAAACCAGAGTCCAGATTGTTTAGCATCCACCCATCAGCTTAAAGAAATGATCTCATGGCATCATTGCTCAGAGATTAGAAACACAGCTTAAAGATCGGGGGACCAAAACATTCAATGCTATGTATATGTATATTAAAAATACCAATGTTTCTGAATATTAGGGGGTGGCACGTCCCCCTTAATGTCTATTGTGGTTACATACGGTCCTCCTGGATCGGCATGACCAAGCAGTATTATAAAACCCTTTGATGCATTAAGCACACCTGCCTCCCTCTAGTGGCTTGTAACTGCACGTTAAAACACATTGGTTATTCTCCCATCCATATTGCTGACCTGAGATCAGTTACGTATTTGGAAGCACAAAAAGGAAGTCGAATCGGGGCGTTGAATAGAGAGGCGAGTACATTTCCAGATCGTGGGTAGACGACCTTTGACATGGTATCAGACACGTGGGCAGACGCTTGGCACACGTACCAGGAAACGCTTGCTATGCCACATTATACTCTGTATACTGTACAGTACATACTTGCACACATGTGTGCATATGCAAACACACGCATGCACCATATCAAAAACACTCCCACGCAAAAGCATTATAAATGCAAACATTTTCCTTTACAAACAACGAAGGAGGACATACGCCCATGCACACGCTCACACGTTTACTTAAAAAAAAAGGAACCCTAGCCATATCCGCTGACAAAGATGTTACATTTTCATTTAAGCTCGATGGCAAGCACCCCTATAGCAACGCTCTAGCAACCACCTTAGCAACCGTCCACATCACACTAGCATCATGTTGGGAGTTTTAACGGTTAAGCACCACTTACATCTTCTGAGAAATCGCGTTTCTCGGGCACTTTCGCCACCTCATATTGTGCTGTGTGTGTGTGTATGCGTGTTCACCAAGTGGGCGAAGGAAACTATTTGTGAGAGTTAACGCGGTCCGGTGGCTTTCTCGCACTCTTTGCAGTAGTATCGACAGAGTTCACGCCTCGGGGAATGACCTGCCATGCACATGGAGGAAGTGATGGAGAAAGAAACAGGAAGGAATGAGCATTTAAAGCCGTGATGGCTTTGTTACGATGAGTAGACTCAGGGTTTCTGTAGCATGACATTAAAGTAGCAATGCCAAGAAAGCACGTAAACTTATGATGAAATGTCTCTTCAGCCCTCTGTATACAGTACAGTATGAGCTGCGTCTCTTCTGTGGACATATGGGCGTATGCTGCATGTGCGTTATATAAGCAGCTGTCTCAGAGCTTAACCGTAGAGGATGTTTATCTATAGGCATTATAACACCAAGGCTTTATAGAGATCTCAGATATTTGGGGCAAGTTATCAGGCTGAGAATGTAATGCAGTGCATGCTGGAATTAAAGGGATAGTTCACCCAAAAATGAAAATTGTGTCATCATTTTCTCATCATCATGTTGTTTTAAACCTGTATGAATTTCTTTTTTTCGGATGAATACAAAATAATATATTTTGTTAACTGATGGTAAGCACACAGCTGATTGTAACCATTATCTTCCATAGTAGGAAAAACAAATATGATGGGATTCAATGGGTACCATCAACTGTGTGCTTACCATCATTTATCAAAATATCTTCTTTTGTATTCATGAAAAAAAAAAGGTTTACAACAACATGAGAATGAAAATGATGACATAATTTTCATTTTTAGGTAAACTATCCCTTTAAGGTCCTTACATTTTTTTCACAAAAAATAAATTCTGCCATCATTTATTTATTAAAGTCCTAACAAACTTTTCTGTTCTGCTGAACACAAAGGAAGATATTTTGAAATATTTGTAACCAAGCAGATGTGGGGCACCATTGACTTTAATAATACAATGGAATTGAATGGTGCCCCAGATCAGCTTGGGTATTTAATTTTTTGGGTGAACTATCCCTTTAAGTGTCACCTCAATGTTCATTATATATTGTTGTATACTTCCCATCCACTACTAGAGGAATAAAACCATGGAAGTGAATGGTGCCCCAGATCTGCTTGAGTACTAACAGTGAATGATGTCAGAAATTTTATTTTTTGGTGAACTATCCCTTTAAGTGCCACCTCAATGTTTGTTTATGTATTGTTGTATACTTCACTTCCACTAGAGGAATAAAACCATGGAAGTGAATGGTGCCCCAGATCTGCTTGGTTGCAAACATGAATAAATGATGACAGAATGTAAATTTTTTGGTAAACTATCCCTTTAAGTGCCATCTCAATGTTCATTTATATATTGTTGTATACTTCCCATCCACTAGAGGAATAAAACCATGGAAGTGAATGGTGCCCTAGATCTGCTTGGGTGCAATCATGAATAAATGATGACAGAATTAAAAAATTTTGGTGAACTATCCCTTTAAGTGCCACCTCAGTGTTTGTTTATGTATTATTGTATACTTCACTTTCACAAGATGAATAATACCATGGAATTGCATGGTGCCCCAGATCTGCATGGGTACAATCATGAATAAATGATAACAGAATTTAAATTTTTTGGTGAACTATCCTATTAAGTGCCACCTAAATGTTCATTATATATTGTTGTATACTTCCCATCCACTACTAGAGGAATAAAACCATGGAAGTGAATGGTGCCCCAGATCTGCTTGGATGCAATCATGAATAAATGATGACAGAATTTTAAAAAAATGGTGAACTATCCCTTTAAATGCCACCTCAGTGTTTGTTTTTGTATTGTTGTATACTTCACTTTCACAAGAGGAATAATACCATGGAAGTGAATAGTGCCCCAGATCTGATTGGGTGCCAACATGAGTAAATGATGACAGAATTTAAATTTTCTTGGTGAACTATCCTATTAAGTGCCACCTCAATGTTTGTTTTTGTATTGTTGTATACTTCACTTTCACAAGGGGAATAATACCATGGAAGTGAATGGTGCCCCAGACCTGCTTGGGTGCCAACATGAGTAAATGAAGACAGAATTTTTATTTTTTTGGTGAACTATCCCTTTAAGTGCCACCTCAGTGTTTGTTTTTGTATTGTTGTATACTTCACTTTCACAAGAGGAATAATACCATGGAAGTGAATAGTGCCCCAGATCTGATTGGGTGCCAACATGAGTAAATGATGACAGAATTTTTATTTTTTTGGTGAACTATCCCTTTAAGTGCCACCTCAATGTTTGTTTATATATTGTTGTATACTTCACTTCCACTAGAGGGCACTGAGATCTGATGCTATATATTCCAATGGCTTTAGAGAAGTGGTTCTCACTGGGGGCAGCAAGATTGTGCCAGGGGGGCACCGGTTTTATGACATTTTTTTAATTCTGTGTAAATATTTTTTAAATTCTGTAATAAAGATATCAAGGTTATATTTTCATGAAATGTCCTGCACATTATGTAGAATCATTTTATGTACTTTCATAGTCTGGGTCACATAATTGTTTTGAGCGGTTGATGTGCTGTGTTTGTTACAGTCAAAAATGCACGAATATGAATGCACACCACCAACACAACACACGTGATAAACACTCACATTCACTCACTCGCTGAAAAGATGACAATGTGCGCTGACACTGTAATATACAAGGGGTTTGCTCTCACAAGTACACAGACAACCTGACACGCAACACATAAATGCTGTGAACTTCATAAAGAAACAAACACATGAATCAATCCATCAACAGGCCCCCATGTTAACCTCAAACCCAATGCCAAGTTTCGTCACATGCCATGGTCCTTTATGCTAAGCCATGGCTATGCCTTGATTTGATAGTAAATCAACATTTGGCAGATATTGTTACTCAAGGAATCAAAGGGATTTCACCATCTAGGTATTCGAGTTACCCACTTCAAGCTAAAATAAACTTGAATTTGGTTACATGTCGTTTTTGCCAAAATAACTTGTGAGGTGTTAAGGGATGCAACAACCAATTGATAAAATCGATGAAAATTGATAATGACATTCATTGTCAACGAATTTCATCATCGATTAGTTTGTCTGTGACGTCACATGTTGCCACTACAGCGCGAGCTGTGCACTTACAATTAAAGTCATGTGCTGATTCGTCATGGCTCTCCTGATTTTGGCAAGTGGCTGATTTCCGCAGGGCACCATTATGTTTTATTTCAGTCTGATTTTAGGGTTCAGTTATGGTTAGGGTTGAGGTTTAGGTCTTATTTACAAAAATGTTGTCCTTGGGTCAACACAATATGTTGAGCTACCTGCTCAGAGTCAGGTACTTTTTCTTCATACAGTGCACATTTATCAAGGCACGGTTGCCAGGTCCTGAATTGGGCTTTTTTACTGTTTCTGCAAGTTAGAGATTGAAGGATTTGGTTCATTAGTTAAGAATAGTCATTGGGATGCTTTTGGAGTAATTTTGAGTGGCCATTAGGCTGGATTTGTTATAGAGATCTGGCAACCCTGGCAGGACAATGACAGAAGCAAAAGCGCAAACGAACGCTGGCTAGTAAAAGTTTCATTTTGTCCTTTAATATAAGTGAGTTTGTATTTGTTTTATTGTTGTTAGGTTTTCATTATTTTGACATTTAAAGATGTTCATCTATTTAAAGGTGCAGTGTGTACATTTTAGCGGCATCTAGTGGTGAGGTTGCGAATTGCAACCAACGGCTCAGTCCACTGCTCCCCCCTTGCTTTTGAAACACATAGAGAAGCTACGGTAGCTGCCACCAGACAATCACGTCATTGTCGAAGACAACTTTGTCTCACAGTTTGTCCGTTAAAGGCTTCTGTAGAAACATGGCGGCACAAAATTACTCCCATGCAAGGGGACCCTCTGTGTATGTAGATAAAAACGTCTCATTCTAAGGTAATAAACACATAACGGTTCATTATGAAAGGTCTTTATACACCCTGATAATATAGTTTTATATATTATTTTGCATTTCTGTTAAGAGATCCTTCTAAAAATTACACACTGCACCTTTAAAAGCTGCACAAACATTTTTAATGTAAGACTTAAAATATCAACATCAAAAAGATTATATTAGTAAAATTGTGTGGCTTTTGCACTTTTAAAAGTAAATTAATTGCCTTATTTAGCTACATTAAATAAAAAATCTAACTGAGTAAATATTTATGTTAAACTGTTACTGTTTAATTAAATAATTGTTACTGTAGTTGCAGCTTTGATATTCCATCATTTAAGCAAAGTCGTTTGATTGATTTATTTATTGATTATTCTGGGCTATGGTTTGACGTCTAATAAATTTTTACTGGCAGTAAAATTGTAGCCTAGACATCTGGGTTGTGTTTGGACGACTAGACGTCTTTTAAACATAAAATTGCTTACAGTTGCTTACAGAATGTTTATATACTTTATCATTATGTATTTTTCTAAAATCTATGTAAACATAATGATCACTAAACCATAAACATTAATATCAATGCCAGAACTGCTTTGTGTTTGTCTCCAAGGATGAGCTTGAATTATGTTTAATGACAGACAAGCGTGAACCCAACTAAATGCGGTTTCATGTTGTTGCAATATTCATTTTCAACCCGTCTGCCCTGAAACCGTTTTGCTTTGTACATTTCTTTCCTTATCGCAATGACTCACTCGTATTTCCTGCCAGTAGGAAGCACACAGACGTAAGCAGGTTATCCATCAGATATTTCCTCATTTATTTTGGAAAAATGCAAAAACACCTTAGTCATGGACCTGTCCTGTCCTTTTCCTTTTAATGTAAATGTCGCTTTGTGATTTTCCTAATGAACTCATGTCACCTTGTATATGATTTGCTTAAAGGATCATATTTGTGTGGTGTCTTGTGATTGGCTGATGTTGAGTGATGTAATGAATCGCCTCCGATTGGCTGATTGAGAGGTCATATGAGAACGAGGACATCACATCTCTATAGTGTAGCATCTCCATGACAACCCTTATTGAGGTCATTGTCTGAGAAAAGTAGCGTACTGTAGGAGTCATATTTGCGATGAATGCCCTGAATTATATAGGACAAGATACTGTATATAAAAGAAAGCGTGGGCTGTGCTTACTGTAAAATTATGCTTTTTGTACCATTTTGCACACAGTTCATCCAAAAGAATTGCCAAAAAATATTGATTCATCCTTAAGATGTTCCAACCTTGTTTTCTGTTAAACATGAAATGACATGATATACTCTTTGTGGCGATGCTATATGTAAAGAGATGCTTTTAGTTTTAATACAAAGTAAATAATTTAGGGTTTAAAAAGTAAAACTTTTAGGAATACAGGGGTCATAAGTGAACTGTAATCAATCCCGGATATACTAAAGCCATAACAGCTTTGTGTCTATGAGCTTTGTGTCATTATTTTATTTAGTCTTTTTTATGAAAGAAAATATTGAAAAATTAAAACAAAAATAAAGGGTTAGATGAACATTTTCTTTTAGCTTTTACATTAAATTGAAGATAACCTTTGGAAATTAAATGTAGTATATATACGTTACAATATAACGCTACCATTTTATTCAAGTACATTTTCCAGAAAATTATTCAAGATGATATTTTAAAAATAGAGAAATTACGCTAAAATTAAATCTAAGACAAAGACATTAATTTATTACACTGTGATTTGTTTTAAACACATTATAAATGTTTTTTAAACAGTTTATCCACATTTCTATGTTCAGGATCATTTGGGCGGGGCTAAAATGGTGGCTCGATGATGCACTGGAGCCACTGAGCATGGCCCCGCCCATAACACATTTGTGAGCATCTAGATTGTAACGGTATTTGAAAGTTAAAGGTGCAATTCGTAACCCTTTATTTTAGTTAAAGGAGACATATCTTAAAAATCAGACAGATCAACCCAGTAACTTAGCTTTGGTAAACCATTCTCTGTAAGCATGTGAAAAAATAGCTCATAGAAAATTGGCTCCCCTTGTGATGTCAGAAGGGGATCTTATTATGATAATACCACCCCTAATCTGCACTAATCATGGCACTGCCATGTAGTAAATAGATCAGCTCATTTGCATTTTAAGGACACACCCAAAACTGCAAATTTTTGCTCACACCTACAGTGGCAATTGTTATACTGAATCTATATGATATTGACATCTTAAAAAAGGCTTGTGAAATGTCCCCTTTAAAAATGAACAAAAACAGTTATTGAATATGTCGAAAAAAAATGGTAAGCTTATAATAATGATTTATAATAGTCGGTTTTCCGGGAAAACGTTTAAAAAGCGCAATTCGTTTTTGCGTAAAGTCGTCACGTCCGTAAACAAAGAAGAGGAGCCGGCCGCTTCATCGTAGCTTGTTCAGAAAACAGTTGCTTAGAGTTTAATCGTGTCATCGAGATGGCGGCGTTTAATCTGTAAAGTTTCAAAAGACGATCATCTGGGGAACGACATCTTAATATGTCCATTTATTACATCTAGGGAATCATGTGTTAAAACACTGCAAACTCAAACTGCGAGCTAAAAAAAGACTCAATATCAGCCAGGCTTTCTTACATCTAAAGTTATTAAATACTGGAGCAGAGACACTTGCGTTATCATTTAGTCAGGACAAATGCGGCAGATATATTACTTCACTTCAGTGTTTCCCACGTGGCTTGGCGGCACATCCGTCGGGTGGATGGTTAAAAATAGATAACTAATATGAGTCCATCGTTTTCAGATGTGGATGTACTAGGATGTGGATGTAAAACGATCCGCTCTGAAGCGGTGATAACAGACATCAGAGTCATCCGCGGGGCGAAGCACATAACATCACTCCGCAAATCACATATATTTCAATCAGAGATGGCGATAGAGCGGTCAGAGTTATGGACTGCAGAGTGGGCGTGGCTTCAGCGCCAACAGCGGACACGCCCCCAGGGTTTAACGGTACATTCACACGGGGCGAAAGCGTTAACACTTGATGGAAGGCTTGTCTGAAGCGTGGCCAACAGCCAATCACATGCTGTGGTCTTCCATAAACGCAATTGGCTGGCTCTGCCTAGGTTATTTGCATAAGGCGATCTGATTGGCTGACGCACACGTTGCCGCTTGAAAAGTTGAGAAATGTTCAACTTCTACTGCGAGCAACGATTGTGACACGGCACCGACGGATCCAAAATTCAGTTCGGCAACACATGGCAACGTGTGAATGCTCTGTTAGAGCAGAGAATCCTACCTGTTTATTCAAGATTTTGATAACTTATTTTATTTATTTGGTGTTTGATCATTCAAATGATTCAATGGCTGGGTGGTTAATAAAACAAACTAAGAAGGTATTTTTTTAATTACTAAAATATACCAAATCAAAACAGAATTGTGCACATATCGGTAAGGATAAAGCTGCTTTCAAAAGATATAATTCAGTTGTTTTTCATCGAAATGCCTTTTGGCTTTAAAGACAATAATACGCTTTACTCTTGATCTCTAAACATTCACAGCGTATGAAAATGAGTCAGAGGAGACGAGAGGGACCATCTAATCAACACCCACTGTATATGTACAGTTTATCTCCCCTAAAACTAATCTCTGATCAGATCTCTTTAAAATCTTAAATCTTTTCTTGATAGCCGTGAGATCAAAGTAAAAATAAAAAACTTTTGTAATAAAAATATTTTTTCCTGGATAAAAGAATCTCAAAAATGTAATTTGTGTCTCCACTGGAGTTTTAGAAAAGATCTCAACAATGAGCTCAGATTTGCCAAGTCTGAAATCAAAATTCAATATTCAGTGAAATGAAACATTTATAACTCCACATTCTTATTGCATTTCTCATTCTCATCTGAGCAATTTTAGGAGAAACATCTGGGACGAAGTTATACTAAAACAACTGATAACTATCTAACTTTATAGCTATGAAAGCAAACTATGAGCAAATAAAATTTTACTCTGGGTCTCTCTCTCTCGTTTCATGTTGTTCTGTTGAACTAAAATGACCGTCCTTCCTGAAATAAAATATGTTTGATGGTTTAATGAACCGACTGGGGGATTTCCTACACCTAGATTACATTACAAATCATTAACTTAACTATTAACACGCTGTACACCAGAGCTCATATCACTACTGGAGCTCAGTGCAGTCTTTGGGTGCAAAATGTTGTATGGTTCTGTTGGATAAAGTTTACTGTAATTCAGATTATTATAATTAAAGGAACATACCTGCAGTTGCAAATTAGCATAATACACGCCCAAACCATCACCATATAAGGACTTTCTGCACAACATGTCCCGTACAGCAATTTTTTACTTTCTAAAGGCACACATAGCAGATCATTGGGTAAACCTCGAGCTATACTTATACATTTATCTTTTTTGAAATAAGTGAGACTCCATGTGGGGTGATATAAGTCACACATTTTATATTAATAGTGATATAAAAAAACACATCTGTGCGTGTGAACTTTGAAATGGCTTTAAATCCTAAATCATCTTTTCGTCTGTGTGCAAAAGGGACATGAACGTATAAATATCCTGTCTGCATTATTTATTAAAGAGGAATCATTGTTCAGACTGAATTAAGTGTCCCAGCAAGCAATAACCACCATAAACTCGAATTATAGACTGGAAATAAACTTGAATTTGGTAAAACTTCAGTTTTTAGGCTATTAAAAGTTCAGCCCAAATTTTGCTGAGCTGCTTGCTAGGATGTGTCCGTTGCCACCCTTAGAAATTGTATTTCCCATACAAGGAGATGAAAGCCGCTCTCATTTCAAGCAAACCGATAGCATTGAAGAGACACAGTTTGTCGAAACTCTTCTGGACGGATGTTAGAGACTCAATCAGAAACTGGTCCAGTCATCACATTCAAACCAAGACATCAACCGTTGAATCAATGTGGCTTTATCGCTTATAGCTATGTAACGAAACACGTCCCTTTTATTTCTCATCACAATCTTGCTGGACAGTTATTGCCTTGTTGAAAAAAAAAGATGACTCAGTAAAAGTTTGGTTAAATAATCATCCCAACACAAAGTGAGGCAAGCATCTAGCATGTCGCTCATAGTTCATCCAAAAATTAAAACCTGTATAAGTTTCTTCTATTAAACACAATAGAATATAAGCACATAGTTGGTGGTACCCACAGTATTTGTTTTTCCTACTATGGAAGTCAATAGGTACCGTCAACTGTGTGCTTACCCTTTTTTATGAGAACTGTACAAAAATATTTATTAGCATTAGGGATGTAACAAAACATCAATTTGGATCGATGCCACATATAAAATATCGATATGAGGTACCTTTATTTTGACAGTCCATCTATGCATTTCCGCCAAAGCGTACATTTTCAAAGAAATATTTGGAAATATTTTGTATTTGAAAAATGCATTTTAAAGTATTGATAAGTTAATCAAATCGAACCGTAACAGTATCTAAGAAATGTTCGATGCACCAATGATCGATACTGGATCGTATCGCAATAAACTGCGATGAATTAGGATTTACAACCCTAATTTGCATCATGCAAAAGTCATGCACACACAAACACACCATGATTGACCTAAAAGGTTTGAGAAAAGCTATGAATAGAAAAGTCACTTGTCTTGTCATAACTAGAGCTGGTTTAGTGTTAATTGAGTGTACAGGGTTTTTACACGGCCACTCATAACTCAAGCGTATATGTGAAGAGTGGTCAGTCATGACAGATTTGTGTGACTAAAAGTGTGTAGCTGTTAGAGTTGTGGGTTGTAGTAATTATTCATGGTCTGTTAACTCGAGGGGCTGAAGGAAATCTGATGTGTGTGTTGGATAGTATAGATAGATAAACAGAAGGATTGATATACGAAAAAGAGGAAGAAAGAACGAACAAAAGAAAAAGTGAAGATCAAAAGTACAAATGTATATTTAGGCATGTATACAGTGCTTAAAGGGCAAATATTTCTTTGCTAAAAAGAAAGTTATTTGTTTATTTGGTGTAATACAATGTGTTTGAGTGGTTTATGGTTCATTATTTTCCACATACACTGCAAAAGAAAAAAAAATCTTAGTATTTATGTCTTGTTATCAGTAAAAATATCTAAAAATTGATGAGCAAAACGACCCAAGAAAATAAGTCTAGTTTTTAAATCAAAAATATCAAATTTAAGTGATTTTGTGCACAAAACAAGGAAAAAAAAATTCTTAAACACTAAATAAATAAAAAAAATCAAGAAAAATTAGCTTACCCCATTGGCAGATTTTTGCCTGTTTTATCCACAAAATGTTTGGTATAAAAACTACATTGCAAAAAATTATTTTCAAGAAAAAAGTTTCTTAGTTTTGTCTTGTGTTAGTATTTTTGTCTTGTATTCAGTAAAAATATCTAAAAATTCTTAAATTAAGATGATTTTTCTTGATGAGCAAAACGACCCTAGAAAATAAGTCTGGTTTTAAGACAAAAAATATCAAATTTAAGTGATTTTGTGCATAAAACAAGCAAAAAATCGTGAACATTTTTCTTAAACACTAAATTCAAGAAAAATGCAAGAAAATCTTGCTTACCCCATTGGCAGCTATTTTTGCTTGTTTTATGCACAAATTCACTTAAATTGTATAGTTTTTGTCTAAAAACTAGATTTATTTTCTTAAGTCATTTTGCTTATCAAGAAAATACATCTTTATTTAATAATTTTAAGATATTTCTACTGAAAACAAGAGAAAAATACTAAGTAAGAAAGTCATTTTTGCATTGTTGTAGCTCATTTATGCCTTGCCTTTCTGTAAAGTGTCCTTATGTACAAAGCTCACTGTTCTGAGTAAGCGCGCTGTGATCCGATTGGCCAATGCATTGTGATTGGCCAAATACGCAAATCAGTATGCAAATCATAGACTTGTAAAAAAGATGGACGTAGTGTCTGTGACGTCACACATAGGTTTCTGAAGATCGTTTTTAAAGCCAATAGTTGTCGGAGCCTGCCGTCGCCATCTTGCATCACTCACGGATATCCCAAAACGACAGTGTCAGTTTACCTGTCACTCAAGTGGCCACGCCTTTTAATTATGTAGAACTTCATATAATTTATATAATTTAAACGGATGAGTTACGAAAAATTCAACCCCCTCACAGTTGTAATGAAAGGCAAAAGTAACTATATAGACCAAAAACATTTTTTGTACCAAGCTGTTAACATATATTTCTTCTATAAAGTTGGGCATTTTAATATGGGGGTCTATGGGAATTGAGTCCCATTTGGAGCCTCTAGTGGCCAGTCGAAGAACTGCAGTTTAAGTAACTTCTGTATTGGCTTCATCAGAGAGATCGGAAGGTTGCATCTCGGCACAAATGAAATTGTGACGCTCTTACCATGTTTGAAAGATCACCTCCCAAAGCAATAGTGAAAGGAGATGATATTGTTTTTACTACTTTATCAAAAAGAGCCCGAATCTGATCCAGACAACACAGATGTTTAAGTTGATTGATCAACTTTACCAATGCGACTTGAGCAGAACTTCACAGATCAGTAAGGATATAAAGACATAAAACCATGTCTGCATTTGTGATCGTAGAAACGACAAACAACACGCGCTACTCTGCACTGCACAGAACTCGTGTTTGAATCGTCAGATAGACAGTGAACTCTGGAGCTACAAGAATGTACGGTGTGTGGAAAATAATGTGTTTTTTAACCATAAACCACGTGAACACATTATATTATACCAAATACACAAAATAACCTTGTTTTTTAGCAATAAAATAGGTGCTCTTTAAATATGAAACCATCGGCGGTGAATTAGAAGAACCAACCAGACTGTACTTGCAAACTTTGTGCACATCCAGTACTCTCCAAATGTTCAGGAAAATGTGCAAAACACAACCAAAGTAAATAAAACCTAACCATTGATTTCTTATTGTTTCCTCTATTGGAAGGCCAAACAAAGTATTTTGCCTTTCGTAAGAAAAAACACAGCGTCTCCATGACATGACAACGGCAACAACACTACACTGTAAAATGTAATAGCTAACTTTACTTAAAAATAAATAGTGATCATAACTAGTTGCTCCATAATTTGTTGACTCTACTAGCTTACAATAAGTTGACACAGCATTTTGGTGAGGAGAGTAATTAAACTTATCATACTTCAGTAACCTTTACTTGAGAAGTATTAGTGTCTCCACACACTCCCAACACTTGGTGGCGGTAATGCACCATGCTGGATGCCAACCGCCAATACAAATCAACGAAGAAGAGATTGCACATGCGCAGTTCCTCCTGAGACGTTGGATTTGAACCATCACGCGGCAAAAGAACGTTTGTCTGGGGGGGGCGCGCAAGATGGCGACCTGAACGGTTGTGTTGGTACGAGCTCTGAGATTTTTTCGTTGAGTTTGCATCATCTGGGCGAACTTGTACTGTACAAGGTGAGGTGTGAGACCTATCATTAAAGGAGAATGCTTTTAGTTTATTAATAAAAACCTAAACAGAAGACGGTGACTTATTTGATGATCCACATTGCCTGCCAGCGTGCAAAACTTTCAAAATGCCAAAGAACAAGGACAGAAAGTTACATTCTTCGCTTTTTGAAGCATCAGCTGGAGACTTGGATTTATCTCCAAATACTCCAGCGGCCAGTCCTCTCTCAAAAAAACCCTGTCATGAAGAATCCCAAGTCTCTAATGCCGATATACTTCGCGCTGTCAATGCCCTCACGGATCGCTTTTCAGCAATGGAACAACAAATAACCCAGAACTCGGTCGCTATTGTAAATCTTTCAAAAACGGCTGATTTCGTGGCCGAGGAGATGAAGTCGCTATCGGCAAGGGTCAAACATAACGAGAACAAGGTGTCGCAAATCGACCAGGTTGTCCGGATGGTTCAAGTCAAATGTGATCAAGCCGAGATTTACAGTAGAAGATGGAATTTAAGGCTAAACAACCTTAAAGAAACGGAAGGAGAAAACCTTAGATCCAAAGTGCTTGACATTTTAAAGACTCTGACCCCGGACGAGGTAGATGACATCCGATTTTGCGTTGACACGATCCACAGGATTGGACGTCCCGGGACGGGTGGTAATCGCCCTAGACCGGTCATCATCCAGTTCGCGCTCCGGACCTACAGAGAGAAAGTCTGGAAAGCTGCGCGGGATCATTCTGCACTTAAGGAAAGAGGTATTCGCCTGGCAGAGGACCTGACATTTGCAGAAAGACAACAGAGGAAGTTGCTATGGCCAAAGGTAAAGGCGGCGAGAGAAGAGGGGAAGAGAGCTTACTTTCGTGGAGCAGATGCTTTTATTGACGGTGAAAAACTGTCTGTTGACGAATATCAAGATGAATATTGACTGTAGTTATTAATGGCTGTGCTGGCAGCTGAATTTGAAATATCGTGCTCAGTCTTTGAGTCACCAACGTTCGTCCAGGTGATGTCACTCTTCGAAGTTTGGAGTGGATCACTACCGACTGGTTGTTATTTAATTGTTTCAGGGTTCTTATATATCATTGTTCTGACATCCAATTAAGATTATTTATGTCTGATTTTGTTTTTAGTTGTTTAAAGATTATTTCTATTAATGTTAGGGGTTTACGAGACAGCACTAAAAGGAAGTCCATGTTTATTTTTGTTAGGCGTACAAATGCAAATATAATTTTTCTTCAAGAGACTCATTCATGTGAAACTGATGTTAAATGGTGGCATTCCCAGTGGGGAGACAAACTCTTCTGTTGTCATGCTTCTCATCATTCAGCAGGTGTCGCTATTCTTCTGAATAAGTTCAAAGGTGACGTATTGGAATCTGTTACCTCCAAAGAAGGTAGATGGTTACTTTTGGTTGTTAAACTGGATAACTCTGTATTCGTTTTGGGGAATGTTTATGGTCATAATTCTTCAGGTCAAGCTAAAAATATGTCTAAAGAGATCACACAATCTGTATCAGTATTAATGGGGAAATATCAAAATGCTTTTTTGATAATGGGCGGTGATTTTAATGATGCCCCTGATGATTTCTTAGATCGTTTCCCTCCACATACGACACCTTCTTCAAAGTTTAAATTTACTACCTTTCTATGTACCCATTTTTCTATAGTGGATATTTGGAGATTCTTGAACTTTAACGAAAGGGATTACTCATGGAGTAACTCCTCTAGGTCCTTACAGTCAAGGATTGATTTATGGTTAATTGACCCAGGATGTGTTAAGTATGTTACTGAGGTTACTTATTCTCATGCACCTCTTTCGGATCATAAAATGATTATTTTGGTACTCTCTGGTTGTGATATTAAAAATAATAGTATGCGAGGCTATTGGAAATTAAATAACAAATTGCTTAATAATGAGGGCTTTATTACACAAGTTCGAGAAGACGCTCAACAGATTTTTGGGAGTAAGCAAATGTCACATGTGAAGAAATGGGAGTTATTTAAATTTAAAGTTAGGCAGTCTGCCGTAAATTTTAGTAAATTAGTTAAAAATGATCAACTAAATAAGGAAAAGGCACTTATGATAGAATTAAACTTACTTTTGAAAAAAGATAACCTTACAGAAGATGAAAAAGTAAGATTGGAGACATTAAAAACTCAAATTGATCAGATTTATATCAATACAGCAAAAGGAGCATTTATTCGTTCCAGAGCAAAGTGGTTAGAAAAGGGGGAAAAGAACACGAGCTACTTTTTTTCATTAGAAAAACGAAATTATAAAAGACAAATGATTTCCTCTCTTAAAATTGATGATGTACCCACTTCAAATCCAAAATTGATTGCAAATTATGTTGAATCCTTTTACTCCCATTTATATGAATCTGAATTTGATTTGGATAAATGTTCTGGCTTCTTTGAATCAGTTAAGCAATGGGTCCCATCTATTTCGACTCAATTTCGAGACCTTTGTGATGAAAAACTAGGGAAGCAAGAGTTGGTTACAGCTATTCGTTCAATGAAAAAAAATAAATCGCCAGGCACAGATGGTCTCTCAGTTGAATTTTATCTCTGTTTTTGGGATATTATTGAAAATCCATTATTTGAAATGTATAAGGAATGTATTGAATCAAATGAATTATCAACTACTATGAAACAGGGACTAATAACCTTACTCCCAAAACCAGATAAAGATCATTTGATTTTGGATAGCTGGCGACCTATAACTTTATTAAATGTAGATTATAAATTGTTATCTCGTGTTTATGCGGTTCGTTTAAAAAAAGGTCTAAACGAAATTATAAATGAGTGTCAAATCGGGTTCATGGCTGGTCGGCATATAAGCTGGAACATTAGACTGATTTTGGATTTATTAGACTATTCAAATTTGGTGGAATCAGAGGCTTTAATTGTTTTTCTTGATTTCCATAAAGCTTTTGACACTATTGAACATCAATTTATGTATAGGGCACTTAAATTGTTTGGTTTTGGGGAAAGATTTGTTTCTATAATTGAAATGTTTCACAGAGGTATTAATAGTTCTATTAATTTATATCCAAACACTTCTAAAAGATTTCCCATTTGTAGAGGAGTGCGTCAAGGATGTCCTATATCCCCTTTTTTATTTCTTATTGTAGTAGAGTTTCTGTCCATTAAAGTTTTGAATTCTCCAATTGTTCAAGGAATTACCATCTTCAACAAACAGATTAGATTGACTCAGCTGGCAGATGATACTGTTCTTTTCTTGAAAGATAAAGAACAGTTGCCTGCAGCTTTACAGTTAGTAAACACCTTTTCTGTTGCTTCTGGTTTAAGGTTAAATGTAACAAAATGTGAAATAATGTGCCTTTATGAATCAAATGAAATAATGTTATGTAACATCCCAGTAAAAAATAAGATTAAGTATTTAGGAATAAATGTTACAAAAGATAAAGTGGAGAGACAAGAACTAAATTTTTCCCCTAAACTTGCAAAAGCCCAAAAAATATTTAATAACTGGCTTCAAAGAGACTTGACTATTATAGGTAGAGTCCTTCTAACCAAGGTAGAAGGGGTATCTAGGTTTGTTTATCCGGCATTATCCCTCTTTGTTCAAGATTCAATTTGTAAGAAAATTAATGATTTATTTACTAAATTTGTTTGGAGAAATAGACATCATCATTTAAGAAAGGAAGTTCTGCAGGCTCCAAGGAATGAAGGGGGATTCGAGCTTTTGGATTTTTTTGATTTAAACTATACTTTCAAAGTCAAATGGCTCAGAAACTGTCTCCTTAAATCAGACTCAATATGGTTTTTTATACCATACAATGTTTTCAAGAAGGTTGGAGGTTTACGTTTTTTGTTAATGTGTGATTATTCTACTAACAAATTGCCTGTGGCGTTATCCAATTTCTATCAACAAGCTCTCAAGGCCTGGAAGTTATGTTACGTACATAACTTCTCTCCACATAAAGCAATCTTGTGGAATAATGCCTATATTACAGTTAACCGGAAATCTATTTATTTACAGAGTTGGATGGATAAAGGAATTTATTTTGTGTCTGACCTTTTTGATCAGTCAGCTCAATTACTTTCTTATGAAAATTTTATGACTAAATGGGCATTTCCTATTAAATACAGAGAATATTATTCTGTAATTAAAGCCATTCCCACAGGTTTATTGATGTTAATGAGAAGCCATATGTCATCCCTTAACATTTGTAGAATAGATCCTGTTCTTTATTTAAATGGGGTGGATATTAATAGTAAAAAATGCACAAATAAGTTTATTAGGAATCTATTTTATGAAAAGAGATGTATTAAGCCTAGAGGGAAATTTTTTTGGGACAGTTGTTTTCCAGAGACTATTTGGAAAAAAGCTTGGTTACTTCCCTTTCGGTTTTGCATATCTAACAAACTTCGAGAAGTGCATCTGAAAATTCTTCATAATATCTATGTTAGTAATTATACTTTATCAAAATTTATGGATATTGATGAAAAATGTTCATTTTGCTCAGATGAGCCAGAAAGAACTTTACATCTTTTTTTTGAATGTTGTCACTCCAAAAAATTCTGGGAAGATTTATCTATACACTTTCAACAGAAGTCTGGTTATAATTGTGAATTAACATCCAAAGATGTTATCTTGTATTTTGAATCAAATAATCCATCTGTTAAATTTATGATGAATATTATGATTTTATTTGGAAAATTTCATATTCACAAAAGTAGAAGAAATAATTTAAAACCTTGCTTGAAAGTTTTCATGATTGACTTTGATGTATATATTGAGTCTATCCAATGTATTGATAACAAAAAATGTAGAGATACATTGTTATATGCCAAAGAATTGAAGTTAATTGAACATTGAGCTATGCTGTCTCATTTTATTTTTGTAATAGTATTATTTACTTATTTTATTTATTTATTTTTATTATTTTTATTTTTTTTATTTGTGTATTGTAAACCCAAATTCCTTAACATTTTATCTCTTTGGATGTCTTGTCATGTTGTATGTTTGTTCAATAAAAAAAAAAAAAAAAAAAAAAAAAAAAAAAAGAACGTTTGTCTGGATTTGGTTTGAAGGTAAGAGCATGCAAAATGTTAATTTGGAGAGGCCATGTATGTAATACTTCAGTCTGTTTGTAGGTTAAATGTATTTCTACAATTTAGTAAAGTCAGGACTATGTTCTGTTAATGTTCTGAGCTGAGTTTTGTTTGTGAGGTAAGGTTTAAGCTAAAGCTAGCTAACCACCTTGTCATTGTCCCACCTTGTAAATCTCAAATTTCTTAAACTGTAAATATGAATTCATATCGCCAAATGCAATGTGCTTGTTAACTGTTGCGTGCATCGGCTATAACTGGCGATGGCACAGTAAAACTTTAACTTATCTGCTAGCTCAGCTGTTAAGCAGGAGGTCTGTATCAGAATATTCATATATTCATTCGATTTTTAATTTTGAGATTCGAATATTTTTTTCTGTTTTTAACATTAGCATTAATGCAGAGACTGCCAAGCAGGAAGTGCACTTCACGCTCCCGCTCAAGGTTTGTAACTTACTGTTAATGTGCTCCGATATTAAAGGTGGGATATATTTTTCTATTGAAAGGGCATTTGGTATTTTTGTGATTTTAAAATAATTGAGGTTATTTATTTAACATTTTGGCCCAAGCAGAAAATTAAGGGCACCTCAACTCAGCCTGCAATTATTTAAAATTTTCCCAAAATAACTGCATTACTGAAAAATACCAGATACTAAACCTATGCAGTTGCTGCACATGTCATTATGCACAATTAATGAAACTTTCTGAATAGAAAGTTATGATATGAACCAAATAACCATACAACCCCCTTGACTAATTTTAAGCATAAAATACATACATATACAATTTGTTATATTCAGATAGCCTGTTGTAATGGAATGAGTAGCAGGGCAATATACATACATGTATCCTTTATGCCTTACAAAGAAAGCGTTCATTAGAGCTGATTGGATGCACAAGTTGCAGTAATATATTCATTTTCGAGGTTTGTGTAATACTAGTTTTCTGGCCAGTGTGACCTAGTGATTTGTTATTAAAACGCATCCAAAATGACTTCATTAAATGCTCATTTGTCTGTTTCTTTAGGTTCTGTCAGAGTTCTTTCGCTTAACCAGCAAAAACCTCAAAATCGAGTTTTTCAAAGAACTGGACAAATACACTCCTCGCTGTCTTGACATTTTCAAGTCCAAGGGTGGATGTACCGGCCAGATACTTAAGGCGTATTTGCATCATCAAATCGCACTGGGGGTAAGTTTCTCATGCACATTAATGATTTAATGGTGTCAGCAAAATAGTGTAACCACATTGTATTTTCAGAGCTGTTAATTGATGGTCCTTGACCATTTATGGGTGCTATGTATGAAATTATCTTTCAGAATACAGATGTTACTGCTAAGTGAACAGCAGTCCTCCGTGGCCTTCCCATCCTCCTTGGAGATGAGAACAAAGACTTCTTCAAGACATACTTTGTAAGTAGTTTCAGGTGCTAATTTACAGTGGCCGAGTAGGCTTGTCGCGATAGTCGGTGTAACGGTGATTACCAGTGTGTCAGCCTCTTACCGGTTAGATCACTTGCCCACCGCGACACCGTCTTTCACCGTCGTTTTGATATTTTTTTGTAATTAAATCATTTAGTTTCGTTAGAGACAGCAAACATGAATGTGTCTTCTGCCTGAATTCAGCAGAGCTGAACGCGCATCATCACAGAGCAGCCGGTGTCAGATTTCATTTATTCCTGTCAGAGTGTGTGAGGTGAGCGACTGACCAGACGATGGCAGAAGCCGTATGCTTACTCATTTTTGTTATAATATACATATATGATGTTTAATGTAAGCGAGATCGTTTTGTTGTTGCGTTTTTCATTACAAATAATAATAAACCCATCATTCAAGCAGCACTTTATAGAGGAGTAGCCGGATGCTCTCCTTGGGACTGGCAGGTTCTGAAGTACCTGTGCACATTGACTCAAGCACTTAATTAAACCAGCTGTTGCGCTCGCATTGCATGCAAATTCATATGAGATTTAAAGGAATAGTCTACTCATTTTCAATATTAAACTATGTTATTGCCTTAACTAACTATATCCCTCTATCATCTGTGTGCTTGCACGTAAGCGGTGGAGCGCGCTGCGACACTTCGATAGCATTTAGCTTAGCCCCATTCATTCAATGGTACCAATCAGAGATAAAGTTAGAAGTGACCAAACACATCAACGTTTTTCCTATTTAAGATGAGTAGTTATATGAGCAAGTTTGGTGGTACAAAATAAAACGTAGCGCTTTTCTAAGCGGATTTAAAAGAGGAACTATATTTTATGGCGTAATAGCACTTTTGTGAGTACTTCGACTCGCCTGAAAAGTCCGCTCCCCTTCTCCCTCTCATAATGGGAGAGGGAGGGTGTTACTGCGCCGAGTCGAAGTACTCTCAAAAGTGCTATTCCGCATTAAAATATAGTTCCTCTTTTAAATCCGCTTAGAAAAGCGCTACGTTTTATTTTGTACCACCAAACTTGCTCGTATAACTACTCGTCTTAAATAGGAAAAACGTTGATGTGTTTGGTCACTTCTAACTTTATCTCTGAGTGGTACCACTGAATGAATGGGGCTAAGCTAAATGCTATCGAAGTGTCGCAGCGCGCTCCAGCGCTTACGTGCACGCACACAGATGATAGAGGGATGTATCAACTCTTCTTAGTTAAGGTAATAACATAGTTTAATATTGAAAATGAGTAGACTATTCCTTTAAGACAGCCTACGCAAGCGCTGCATTTAAACAGTTGCATCTAATTCAAATTAAAAAAGTAAGCCCCTCCCACCCTGTGAAACCGGTATCATCGGGGTTGTCACGCACCGATTAACCGGTGGGAAAATTCTGTCACCGCAGCAACCCTATGGCCGAGAGGGGTCACAACACATGCATTGCAAATGCCACAGCACCTCCAGATTTGGAAACAACAGTGTCATAAAAGTGGCCTATTATTTTCATATATGCCATATGCAATTTCGACATGCAATGCAAACTGCACAGTAGTAGAGTAGAGCTGGGCCATAAATTGACTGCAATTCTCATGCGTATCTTATCAGTAAAGCTGGTTTCATGATTAGTAATAAGTCGCCATCACCTGCTTTCAAATGCAGCAGCATTTACTACACAGAGCCGTATTTTACTGAGAAGCTAGGCAAAATCATGTTCGTAATCGTGAAATTTCACCTCTGATAATGCATGAGATTTTGCCGAGCTTCTCTGTGAAATACGGCTCTGTGTAGTAAATGCTGCTCCACCTGAAAGCAGGTGATGGTGATTTACTATTAATCACGGAGCCAGCTTTACTGATGAAATGCGCATGAGAATCGCAGTCGATTTCTCGCCCAGCCCTACTGCTCAGTACAATGTGTAATGCATAGGTTATGCTTATTGGAAATTTAAGTTAAAAGGACCTCTGGCTAGTTTAACAAATTAGCCTTTTTGGGTTAGCCCTAATGTTTTGCCCCACAAACGTGATAGAAGAACACTCCAATGTTTTTGTTGTAGCGATATTTTAAGAAATGTTTACCCATAATGCATTCTGGACTGATGTAGATGGCTCCAAGCGCTGCTACAAACACAAGGCAAATAAACAATAACGTTATCAAGATAAGCTATTACCTCAGTTAGCGAGCGAAATATACCTTCCTCCGTGTTTACGGCATGTTGAGGCTCAAATTGGAAAGGCTTGAATGGCAGACATTTCGCTCGCTAATTGAGGTAATCGCTTTACTTGATAATGTTATAGTTTATTTGCCTTTTGTTTGTAGCGGTGCTTGGACCGGTCTACGTCACGGTCCATAATGCATTATGGGTCAAACAAACAATGGTGACTTACTAGTAGAAAGGTTGTCTTAAAATATCTTGCTACAACAAAAACATTGGAGGTGTTGTTCTATCACGTTTTTGGAACAAATGGTAGGGCTAACTCAATAAGGCTAATGTGTCAAACTAGCCGGAGGGTACATTTCATAAGCTTCCATTAGGGTAGGATGCTTTGTTAGCAGCAAGCATAAAAGAATCCGTCATATGACCCACTCCCCCACCATCCTCGCATACCCTTCTCACCTTTTTTTAACCCTTGACCAGTTTGCATGATTGTTTAATGGTACACATCTTCAGGTGTTAATGAGAGGGTTCTACTAATCTCACAAATGACCAGCGTAAGAGTGAAATGATTATGTACAAAAATGTCAACTGTCCTCTGGGACAACAGCAAAGCCTTGTTAGAATTGTAGGTATTTTTTCTTCTCATATGTTGTTTCCCTGTTGAATATGGCTTATCCATTTTACAGAACTGTCAATAGAGTGCAAGGTTTGTGTTATCACATTGTAGAATAGCTAACTGTTGTCATCAGCTAATGCCTCTTCAGATGTAAATATGAGCAGATGTGAGATACCCTCAATTGGTCCTGATCAAGACTACCTATCAACCTTCTTTCTAAAGTGGCTGCTTTGTGTTTTCTACCTAAATGCAAGGTTGTATATCAATGTGGAATTGTGTAATAATATCTCATGTTATTGTGTTTTTAGGACTGTGATGAACCGGAACTGGCCAACACCTCCATTGAGATCCTAACAGTAATCCCTGAAGGTATCCCACCTCAAGGAACACACCAACATTTTGGGTTTTTAGCTTATTCACTGTATTCCCCAGAGTTAGATAAGTCCATACATACCATTTTTATCTCTGTGTGTCCTGTAACTTTGTCTGATGCACCCACCGCTAGCTTAGCTTAGCACAAAGATTGTAAGTAAATGGCTTCAGCTAGCATACTGCTCCCTATAAGTGACAAAATAACGCAAACATTTTCCTATTTATATGTTGTGATTTGTATAGTCACAGCGTATACAAATAACAAGGTCATATGAGACACAGCCATCTTCTAACAGTATACATACAGGGAACTATAGAAGCACTGCTACTTGGGTGGAGTGATTTGCTCGCAGCACCAGAGAAGCCCCCTGGTGAGGAGAGAGTTGTGCTAATCCCTCCGCCCAAGTATCAGTGCTTCATCTGAGAATATAGTTTCCTGTATGTATACTGTTAAAAGATGTCTGTCTCATATCACCTTGTTATTTGTACACACTGTGACTATACAAATCACAACATATAAATAGGAAAATGTTCGCGTTAATTTGTCACTTATTTGGAGCAGTATGCTAGCTGGAGCCATTTACTTCCAGTCTTTTTGCTAAGCCAAGCTAGCGGTGGGTACGTCAGACAGAGTTACAGGACACACAGAGATGAAAAAGGTATGTATGGACTTATCTAACTCTGGGGGATACGGTGAATAAGGTAAAAACCCAAAATGTCTGCATGTTCCTTTAAGGCCCAAAATTCAATCACTCAAAAATCTACTGTGCAGTGAGTAGTGAAGTTCTTTGTTTTACACACACACACACAAACACACACACACACACACACACACACACACATACATTTATGGTGTATCTACATTATTGATGGAAATATATTTTTTTTGTCATTTGGTCTTGGTTTTGTGTAATGGTGAATGTGTGATTTGTTGGGTTTTTATGTCTTTTTTCAAAATTCAAATTCTCTCTTATTGGATGTGCAGTTCACTGTATTGATCTGTTTCAATCAAATAAAGTGTTTCATTGATTAATTCAAACTGTTGTCTCTCTTAGTTTCAACAACTTAAAACTTTTGAGTAAAGTTTACTTGAATATTTTAAGGCAATCGGTTTCCTAAGATTTCCTTAGTATTGTGAACACTTAGCCTTGTAAGGATAACTTGCCTTAATGAGTACTGCTAACTGAACATAACTCAGTTGTCTGAACTGACATTTCCTTAGTGACGGGAGCTAATGATTTTTAAGTTCACTTTACTACCATGACATGAGTTGTCTGTACTAAAAATTTTTTTGTCATCATAACTAATGATTTTGCGTTAACTGTACTCAAGTGTACTAACATGATATGAGTTGTCCTTACACATTTCTTCTCAGCTACAACAACTTAAAAATTGATTGTCAACTTTACTTTAAAAATTTGAGGCAATCGGTTTCCTAAGTTTTTTTAAGTAAAGTCAACAAATTACATTTTACAGTGTACAGCGCGAATGAAAGTTTTCATTTTTCAATGAAAAATGTTAAACTAATGTACTTCAAAGTCCATAGGGTTAAAAAGTAGTCTGTATTTTCTTAAAGTGTTTATAAATTTAAGCCGCTGTCAGTGAGGTTATATCCATATGCACAACTTTGTGAAAAGTAAATTATGGATAATCATGCTCATGAGTTAAAACATTTAACTTGGCAAAGACAAGCTGTTTGTATTTAAACTTTTACCCTAATTCAGTTCTCAGTCGACTCGTCTTTACAAACGGAGGGATGTCTAAATGATTATCTGTGGTAATCAAACCCTGTCAATAGATCTTAACTTGCATTGAACCCCGAGCACATCATTAAAGAAAAATCGATGGTTATGCTTACTGTTTGTCAACATTATACGTCTCCATCCATTTTTTATGAAACATTCATAGAATCCACTGCCCGATTTCAACATCCTAACTTATTTTTAATCTTGTTTTCTTAACAAGGCTGTTGTTGTTGTGTTCGGACACAGCATTAGATTGCATCACAACATCTCAAATCTGACATGTTAGCCAACATGAATGAGAATCAAATGACTCTTTTGCCATCCCATCCAGTTTTATCCCATGCAAACCATATCAAGTAAACTACAAAGTTTGCCTTTGTGTGATCTTCGGCATTGGGCGATCATTTCTTTTCGACTGACTTTGTTTTTAGCTCGACCACACTCATTTTGGACAATCCTTTATTTCATCATTACGCACACAAACATTAAAGGGATACTGGAAATTCTGTCATCATTTACTCGGCCTGATGTTGTTTTAAACCTGTATGAGTTTCTTTATTTGTTGAACAGAAAAGAAGATTTTTTGATAAATGATGATAACCACACAGCCATTGACGGCATACTGGATTACATTTGAGCCAATAAAAATGAACTTTCATGCAAACAAAGATACAAAATGAAAACACGATGAAAATGAAAATAACAAACTCAAAAGCAAATCTAAGCATCTTTTTAGCAAATCGTTTACACTTACGATCGCCATTCTGGCACAGACCTCTCATGTGGGCGGGACTTAATCACGCTTTACTCTTATTGGCTAGTGAGACTGGGATTGATAGCTCCCTAAAAAGGAAGTTTAGATTTATCTGGATGCAGTTTTCTGTATCATTTAGTTTTAGTTTGTATGCCAAGATGTTTAGAAAACAATTAGAGATTGTGGTTTATTTAAAATCTGTTAACTTTACTATTTTAATTTTCAGCTTGTTTTTCTTCGTTCTCATTTTTATCTTTGTTCATTTCTTGAAAGTTTGTGTGTTTTTTATGGCACAAAGGTACACTGCAAAAAAAGATTTTCAAGAAAAGATTTTCTTAGTATTTTTGTCGTTTTCAGTAAAAATATAAAAAAGTTCTTAAGCAAAAAAATCTTGAATATTTTTCTTAAACAATTCAAGAAAAATTTGCTTACCCCATTGGCAGATTTTTTTGCTTGTTTTAAGCACAAAATCACTTAAATTTAATATTTTTGGTATAAAAACTAGACTTATTTTCTTGGGTTGTTTTGCTCATCAAGAAAAAGCATCTTAGTTTAAGAATTTTCTAAGAATATTTTTTTCTTGAAAATCATTTTTTGCAGAGTAATCCCATAGATTAGAGGTCTTCACGGGTCCACCCGAGACCTGAGTGGGTTCGGATTTTTAAATTTTCACCTGTGCCTTGTTCACGATAGGGCTGGGTATCGATTCAGATGTTCCAGATCGATTCGATTTCGATTCACAAGCTATCAAATCGATTCGATTCCGATTCTCGATTAAATTTTCGATTCTGGTTCTCAGGTAGGTTTTTATACTCGATTCTCGATTCAACTCAATGAATATAGATTTAATACACATACTATATTAATAAAAAAGAACAGTGAACAGCAGTTTACAAGTGGGTAATTAATAAAAAGAAATTAAAAGCCACAACACGTCTTGCTTGCCAAATCTAAAATGCTTCCATTCCTCCGTTCAATGTTTGCGGAAATACATATGAAAAAAATCGATTCTGCTCTTTGAGAATCGATTTTTAATCGACCACGTTTTAAAAATCGATTAATCGAAAAATCGATTTTTTTGCCCAGCCCTAGTTCACGAGTCGTGTGTAATATTAGCGGCATCGGGTCACGGGAAATTTAAAATGAATGTGTTTTTGCAGAAACGGACCCAAGAAGTCCCGAACTCTCTCGTGTGTGTGTATCAAATCCGTTTTCACACCCTCCTCTGTTTGCGACATCGTGTGGCTGGCGGTATATGTTAATTTTCACTGGGGCAGACCTGTCAATCAATTTTGAATGCACATTTTAGCGGTTACCTTGGTGTCGTCGTCAGATAAGAAATAAATAAATGGAGCAGCGGGCCACCAGAGTTTCTTTCTGACTGTCTGCAGACCGCACACACATCGATGCTGATTACAATCAAGTCCAGTCGGGTAAAAAATATTGCCGTCAAGTCTAATTTTCTCGGGTTTCTTTAAAAAAAAATCTGTATGCATTTTGGGTCAGGAACATTTCTTTGGACCCGAGAAGACCTCTACCATAGATGGCACACATTGACCTCTATAGTCCAAAATTTTCATTTTGAGGTGAACTATCCCTTTAAGCTATACAGTAGCTATCTAAATGGAAATGGTGTTTTAGTCTTACACAATGCTATCATTAATTATCTTTGGTACAAATGAGGAAAATACCAAAGGTCCCAAAGGGGAAATTTACAGATAAGTACACAAAATCTTTCTTTGTAATATCTGCACCATATCTCTATTTCTTAGTGTGGGAGTTGACACTCAGTGTTGTGTGTGTGTGTGTGTGTTTGTGTGCGTGTGTGTGTGTGTCCAGATGTGTGATCTCTGTTTCCTTTGCCCGGTTGTGCAACCAGCGTGAATCATCAGGCCACAGGTCATAAAACAGTTACTCAAAGGACTTAAACACAGACACTGGACTTTGGAGACGACCGGTGCGCAGCTTTACCTGTGGCGATGTGTGCGTGTCATGTGAGTTTCATTACCGCGAGAAATAGAAAGCAGTTTCTTCTGAAACACAGAGAGAGAGAGAGACAAAGTGATGTGAGCGAGCATTTGATGAAGGGAAGCAGCACGGTCGCCTCTTTTACTAGCACCTGTTCTTCAGCGTGTCTAAATAGATCGTAGAGAAAGAGAAAGAATAGTAGGTGAGTACGCATCGCCCAAAAACGTTATTTTAAAGAGTATTTTTCATCTGTTCACTAAAGCTGAGGTGTTTATGCTTCTTGTCATGTTCACATGGGTTGCTTTTGGCCCAAATTTAAACTTTTACACTATAATCTGTTGTTAAACTAAATGCGGTACTTACTGTAAAAGAAATACATTTGCTTAAGTGAGTTTGAAGATATGGATTATTTGAGCTTTGTCATGTTTGCTTTTAGGGTTAAATGAAGTTTAAAACATTTTGACCCACGCTCTATTCCCGGTTATGTCATATGATAAGTTATGTCATGTTAACCAGCTGTCGAAAGAAGTTGTTAAATAGGACAACAACAACTTGTAATGTTTATCCATCGGAAAGACAAATCTTTATAAGCTGTATCGTTTTTCCTAGGAGTTTGCTAAGGATGTTTCTCTTGAGAAAAGACTTAAAGGGATAGTTCGCCCAAAAATAATAATTTCATTTGATGAAAAATGTGTTGCTATCTTTCATTGCACATTTTTTGTGTCTGAATAGTGATATCCACAAGAAGAAAGTAGTAAATAATAAGTTTGACACAAGTTTGAAAAGCGTCACTATGGGAGTGGATGGTGCCCGAGGTGTAGTTTATATAGTGTAGTATATATAGTTATATAACTCTATATAAAATACTGTATTTTAAAAATGCTCATTTGCATCATTTCTCTTGTCATTACGAGAAACATCAGAGACAAAGTTAATTCCTTTAAAAAAATAACCGAGAAATCTCCAGAGCGATCAAAAAGTTCACGTTGAACTGAAAGTTGTATTGTAGTAGATGTGTGTGTGTATGTGTGTGTGTGTGTGTGTGTGGTTAGGATTACACGCACAGTCAGAACAGCAGAGGAAGGCTTGTGACTTCTGAAATGAATCTGTTCTAATAGGCTGGCCCCGGATGACTGTGCACCGTGATTGGCCGAATGACGTGTTCGTCAAACTTGTTTTGTTTGTGGTTGGTTGGCGGGTCCCTGGCGGAATGCCAGACCTCCTGCGGGGATTTACCGCTTTCTTAGGAAAAAGATGTGCTGTCTGGGGTTTCCGGGGGACTGAGGCCACACTACAGTTGTGCGAAAGGCACGCTTTCATATCTCTCTGTGCTTACGACGCATGTGAAAGCGTACCGTACTCAAAGCCATATCAAAGTTTTTGAAAGCAGTGACAGGTTTAGTCAAAGAGAAATTTGTAACGCAGAGGGACGTCTTGCTTTTCTTTCTGAGAGTTTTGAATTGAGTTTAAAGGTTAACTCGAAAACAAAGAGGTTGCATTTATGAAGCGCTTGAGGTGAAATTGCCCAACATGCGCTTAAGCTGCTTGCACACAGGCGACAGGAAGTGGGTGTGTCCAGCTATGCGACAAAGTTGAACTTTATGCAAATGAGGAGCGACTTTTGGGAGCAACAACCAATGAGAGTGAGGCAGTAGTGTTCACGTCTTTCGTCATACACGGTTTCATCGGACGCACGTGCGGTGGCGCGATACTCGTTTGGTCCAAACTTAACTTCCGGTTCACCAGAAGTTACGTGTTTAACTTTACAGTTTACCGGAAGTTACGTGTTGACCACGAAATACTGTATAGTATTCAAAAAACAGTAGGCGAGGCATGAATTGATAGTATTTTGCAAAATGAGTACCTGGATGAGCTACTTCTTCTGGCAAGATCCCGAAGTGTTCATTTGATGGACAACGCAGCTCTATTCAAATGCAGATACATATTTTAAACAGCTGTCCTCTTTAAAAATGGCTAATAAAGTCAGTAAGATATTTGACAACAACCTTAAAGTGAGAATAGGGAGTGAAACCTGGAGTCCTGTGGAGGCAGCGTTGAAGGTGATGCCAAAAAAGAACATTCTTTGGCCGGACTAATAGTTGTTGTAAAAAGACACTACTGAGGAACACAATGTTCAGCTCTGTGTTTGCCAAGAGGTACTGCAATGATAAACAAGGATCACGTGGGTCCGGAAAATGTCACTGAGATCCTTCTAAAAAATGAACAAAACAATTTCTCAGTTTAAACAAAAACCTGACTCTGATTCCCTTTGGATACTGTTATTGTTTTGTGATTGAGTCATTCTGTGGCCGCTGTGTGACACACGTCGCCCGGGGCCGTGGATGGTGGATAACTTCGGCCTGTTGTCTGCACTGAATTTGCCGCAATCCCAATCGTGTCATGTCAGTATCCATGTGTCAGTAAAACCTTAGCTTTTTATTATTATTGTCCTCTTTCAAACTGAAAATGTCTGTCTGTCTATCTGTCTGTCTGTGTGTGTGTGTGTGTGTGTGTGTCTGTCTGTCTATCTGCCTGCCTGTCTATCTGTCTGGCTGCCTGCCTGTCTGTTTATCTATCTAGCTGCCGGCCTGTCTATTTATCTGTCTATCTGCCTGTCTGTCTATCTATATGTTGCCTGTTTGTCTATCTGCCTCCCTGCCTGTCTGTAAATTTATGTGCCTGCCTGTCTTTCTATTTATCTGTTTCCTGTCTATCTGCCTGCCTGCCTGTCTGTATATCTATCTGCCTGCCTGCCTGTCTATCTGTCTGCCTGTCTGATAGACAGACAGGCAGATAGGCAGACAGATAGACAGGCAAGCAAGCATATAGATAGACAGACAGGCAGAAAGACAGACACACGCACAGATGGTAGACAGACAGACTGTCTATATGTCTATCACCTGTGTTTCTGTCTATCTGTCTGGCTGCCTGCCTGTCTGTATATCTGTCTGCCTGTCTGTCTATCTGCCTGCCTGTCTGTCAGTCTGTCTATATGCTTGCCTGCCTGTCTGTTATCTATCTGCCTGCCTATCTGTCTGTCTGCCTATCTGCCTGTCAGTATATCTATCTGTCTGCCTGTTTATCTGTCTGCCTGTCTGCCTATCTGCCTGCCTGTCTGTCAGTCTGTCTGCCTATCTGCCTGTCTGTATATCTATCTGCCTGCCTGTCTGTATATCTATCTTCCTTCCTGCCTGTCTATCTGTCTGTCTGTCTGTCTATCTGCCTGCCTGCCTGTCTGTTTATCTATCTGCCTGCCTGTCTATCTGTCTGCCTGTCTGTCTATCTGCCTGCCTGCCTGTTTATCTGTCTGCCTATCTGCCTGTCTGTATTTCTATCTGCCTGCCTGTCTATCTGTCTGCCTGTCTGTCTATCTGCATGCCTGTCTGTCTATTTGCCTGTCTATCTGTCTGCCTATCTGCCTGTCTGTATATCTATCTGCCTGCCTGTCTATCTGTCTGCCTATCGGCCTGTCTGTATATCTATCTGCCTGCCTGTCTGTCTGTCTGCCTATCGGCCTGTCTGTATATCTATCTGCCTGCCTGTCTCTCTGTCTGCCTATCGGCCTGTCTGTATATCTATCTGCCTGCCTGTCTCTCTGTCTGCCTATCGGCCTGTCTGTATATCTATCTGCCTGCCTGTCTATCTGTCTGCCTGTTTGTCTATCTGCCTGCCTGTCTATCTGTCTGCCTGTTTGTCTATCTGCCTGCCTGCCTGTCTATCTGTCTGCCTATCGGCCTGTCTGTATATCTATCTGCCTGCCTGTCTATCTGTCTGCCTGTTTGTCTATCTGCCTGCCTGTCTGTCTATCTATCTATCTGCCTACCTGTCTATCTGTCTGCCTGTCTATCTATCTATCTGCCTGCCTGTCTGATAGACATTTAGTTTAGACAGACACACAGATGGTAGACAGACAGACTGTCTATATGTCTATCATCTGTGTGTGTGTCTGTCTGTCTATCTAGCTATCTGTCTGCCTGTCCGTCTGTCTATTTGCCTATCTATCTATCTATCTATCTATCTATCTATCTATCTATCTATCTATCTATCTATCTATCTATCTATCTATCTATCTATCTATCTATCTATCTATCTATCTATCTGTGAGTGTGTCTTTCTGGCTGTCTGTCTATCTGTCATCTATGTTTGTCTATCTGTCTATCTGTCTTTATAGCTACAAAACAATAAGAACAATGTCTTGAGAAAGTCTACTTTATCTGCAGTTCTTTTACCGCCCGCAAGATGGCAGCGTCAACTCTTAATCCGCCCCGTTTCCTAAAACCATCCCATTAAACTGCAATTATGTTTTTCTAACAAACCCTGGCAAGTCCCTGACCACAATTGTTGATTTACTGTCTGACACGTGTGCCGCTCTGACCCAACACATTCTTCCCGTTGACGTTTGCAACACACAAAATTCAGAGGTTTCTGAGTTTAAATGGCAGTAAAAATGACAAAGCACTCCATTTCTAAGAACACACGACAGCATGCGTGCGTGTGTGTGTGTGTGTGTGTGTGTGTGATCTCCCACTGCACCATCATTACCCGGAGCTGGGGACCACTCAGCAATGACAGGCCTTTTAATGAGCCCATTAACAGAGCAGCAAAGACCGGGTTAATACCAGGCATCATTAGCGGCACAGCGGACGCAGAACGCCCCGGGGAGGGGGAGCGCCTACTTCAGGCAAGCACTCAGGGCCGGTGAGGGCATGAGGATGGGACAGGTGGGTGTTGCTTTGGTCATAGGTCATGATAACTTGAATATTGAGGCAAACATGTACAAATTAAAACAGGATGGGGTACTTCTGTGGCTGTGTGGTAATGGCTTAAAAATACCAAAAATGCAACCGCCGGGTAAACAACTCAACTGCAGTGTCACAGAGATTTTGGTTTTGGGGATTTGAACGAAAAACACTGTGGTTAACATTGCAAGTTTTTTTCTCAATAATTCCTCCCACGCTTTGTACTAAGACCAGGTCCGGTGTTGTTTTATTGGGTGGTTGTGAGTTTTGCACGGCACCTCTTCTTTGAAGAAAGCAATTATTCAGTGAAAGCCATCTACCGCCTACAATGGCATGTCGGAACACAGACAGAACTGCATTATTATGGCTTTTAGCTATAATAGCATTATATAATAGATGGTTCAAGTCCTGAATGCCGATTGGTCAATGTACAGTACTGGTATATATCAGTCATGTTAAAATACACAATTATTGTGCAACCCTAACATTGCACAGTCACTACAGCAGATTGTTATTTGTTTTGCATGTATTGCGACATGAGATTATGACATCGTCATACATGAAAGCAACTCGCATACGGACCAACATATAATCATGGTTTTTACACACTGATTGTGGGGAATGAAATGTGTCAGATGTGACCTGGTGGGTAGTGCCTTCGATGTGATTTGAATCCGCTTCTTTCTCTATCTGCTACTATAAATCTACATTGATGAATTCCCCATAAATATCACCTAATGCATTTTACTCATTAGCACTCTTTGATTCACACAGATGAATACTGATTGCTTCGCTCGATCCATATATAGTCATGTCTTTTGGTCTAGTATCGATTCTGTGGCGTCAGAAATAAAGTCGTGGCTTAGCGGCCTTCCGAGCAAGTGAAACTGAAAGACTGGGGTGGATCCATGGTCGGGTGTCCATTAAGTTTATGATGACAAGTTGTCTTGGTGATGAGAGGAAGGCTTGTCGCATTTACCGGACTCGACATAAACGAATTATAAACGCCAGCTGAGCTTTATATTTGCATGCATTACAGCTTTTATGCCAACCTGAAACGGGTTTTATTTGTGTGGTTGTACGTTATTGCATATAACATGATTGCTATGGTATCACTATTAATGTTGCTCATAAGTATTTATGCTGCAGATGTGCAAATTGTGCAACTTGTTAGGGATAGACGGTACAGGGGTTACTATGTAGTTTGTCTTTGTATGTAATCCAAACAGTACTTTTATCAATGCTGCCCTTTACGTGTTTACCTGGGAACGTCAGGAATGTGTGTGTTTGTTGTGTGGGATGATGTTTGCGTGACGGTACAGGTTTTGAAACCCGGTAGTAAATGGATTTTGGCCAGCACCACACCTTCCTCGGGAGAGCCAATGAAAATGTCACACTGAGCGCTATCTACCAATCAGAATCGATTTTGGGAAACCAGAACTCTGCTGACAGGGATCTACATCAGGATCAGGTTCTGTAAGCAGAACCCTCTTGACCTAAATTATTTACTTTAAGTGCCCCCTGAGATTTTATGTTAATATTTCAATAATTTCATAGCACATTTGCATGTTTAACTTTAAAAACATAAATTTTTCATCAGTTTTAAATAAATTATATCAGTAGTATTTTACATAGTTATTGTTATTATTACCTGTTATTGGACCTTCGTCTGGGAATTTTCTTTTACATAAAACGTATCTGTCCATTTTGTGTGAGTTCTCAGTGTTGTGTAATGGTCACATGACATTCAGATTAAGCAAGTAAAATATATATATTTTGTTAGTGTTTTTTTTTTTTAAATGATTTATTTACAACTTATGATTTAATTGTAATTATTGAAATGTTTTTATCAACTCACGAACCCCACCGCAATTCCACTACGAACCACCAGGGGTTCACAAACCCCAGCTTGGAAAACCCTGATCTACATTTAAAGGGTAAAGTTACCCAAAAATTTAAATTCTGTCATCATGTTCTCATCCTCATGTTAATCTAAATCTGTATGAATTTCTTTTTCCTGATGAACACAAATGTAGATATTTTGATAAATGATGGTAAGCACATATCTGATTTGACTTTCATAGTAGGAAAAAAATATTATGAATTTCATTGGGTAACGTCAACTGTGCGCTTACCATCATTTATCAAAATATCTTCTTCATCATTTATCACTTTTACCCACATTTATGTAAACGATGAGAGAATTGTAATTTTGGGTAAACTTTCACTTTAACCGTGGGTTCACACCAGCCGTGTTTGAGGCGTCAAATTCGCGTCTACCGTGTCTAGTTTGCCGCTTGTACATTTTGAGTTTACTCGCTTCATTCGCGCGTGAAATTCTAAACATCGAGACATTCACGCGGAAATTGGAGGGGCTTCTGCGACTCGCTTTCTGTAATCACGTCACTACTAAAGCAAGCTTCTGATTGGTTAACGCAGCGAGTTTTTCCACCAAAGTTCACATTTTTTAAATCGCGCGTTTGCCGCAGCAACGCTCAATTCGCGCCATTCGCGTGAACAACCTCATTCGCGCCGCGAGACCTCCAGACGCGCGTCAACGCGTCTTCACATTGACTTAACATTGAAATAACTCACGCTTGACGCCTCTACCGCGGTTGGTCTGAATGCAGCATAATAAAGCGACCTGATATAATTTGGTGGTCTTGCGACATGATCGACAGTTGGTGATGTGGGGAAATCCAGCGATGCGAAAAACTTAACAACAATTCAACTTTGAGCAAATAAGAAGTGAGTACAAATTTGATTGGTCTCTGCCCACATACAGTGACGCAAATGCACTGCGGCAATTTTTATATAAAGACTTTCTTGAATGTAAATATTTAGTAGCACTAAATTTTTTTTCTTGTCAAAACCGAATATTATTTCTATCAGCATAGATCTCATTCGTGATCTAATTTATTTGCAACCAGCAGTAACGTAAACTAGTGACCTCTAGTGATGACATCACTGTCATTGTTAATTGGCCAAATGGAAGAAATGTCCATTTATGTCCAGATACGAGTGATGCTTAAAGTGAAATTGAAAATAACCAGCTATGTGTATTTCGGTAAGTCCCGTTGTGATGATGGAGAGATAGAGAGAGATGAAATATTATCAAAGTGTGAGAGAGTAAAAAGTGGCCGATTTTGGCAGATTCTTACTGCTGGTGGATTGTGGGTAGTGATTGACAAACTAGAGTGAAAGTGATCATGTGACTCACTAACTTGTGAAGGAAAGATGGGATGCTGAACTGGGTGAAGGGTCAGCGACGGGAGTGTATCACACTTTAGTTACGCGCCCTCGCATTCCTGTGAACTTGGGGGAAGTGACCGTAGTATGAGTCGACCGTCCAAGCCTCTGATCTCGTCGCAGTGCGGCGCCAGCGTCTGCCCCGGGTGTGTGAGGTCCGCCAGTGGATTCCATTGCAGTGAGTGGAAACGGCACCTGTAGCAGCGGCCGGTGTCTTGTTACCGGATGAGTTTCGTGGTGGTGATGAGCATGTGCACATGTGGAATTCCCCCTAAGTAATAAAATAGTCAGAGAGAAAGCGAGAGAGATGGACCGTGCTTTCTTTAAAGATATAAAACTTTCATTTTCATTCTTAAAATAAACTCTGAGTGTTATGGGACCTTTGGGTGTGTTTATCTGGCTTTCATTATTAGTGGTGATGTGGTCCCCTAAGTGGGGTATTTTTACAGGGTCACAGCCTATGTGTGTGGTTTGTGTAAGCGTAAGTTCATGGTAAGTGTTTCTAAAGCTCAACTAGTATTGCATTATATTAGTGACAAAATAGTGATGGGAAAAAATGTATACCCTAAATGCAGTAAGAGTCGTCTTCCAAATTCTTAAATGTAAATGTTTACCTCACATTAATGACTTATATAAGCAAAATGTATTTGTTAAAAAGCAAACTGTCATTCAACTTCGTATTAAAGCAACACTATGTAGTTTTTTTCCTTTAAATAATCTCTCTAAAATTATTTCAGTGATAAAACAACTTTTAACTGGACAAATTGTACTGTTGCTGCAACCTGAGCAGCCTCCTAGCTGCTACAAGCACACTCTGAAAGTGGCGATGGAGGGTAGGAAACACAGCCCCGCCCCTCCCTGCAGAAGAGTGTCTGATACAAGGCACTGTTGCGCTTTTCAACCACATGGGGGAGCTGTAAGTCATTTTTACATGGAAACTACATAGTGTTGCTTTAACTGGCTGCAGCAAACAACAATTGGTAGATGTGCTGGGTAGCCCCGCCCATAGTGAATTCTGATTGGTTAAATCTTACTGTATTTCTTACAATATAGTGCTCTAAGTAGCTGTATATTCAAGGTTGCCAAGTTCATGGTTTTCCTGCAAATTTGGGCTACTTTAATACTGTTGCCTTGGGCTGTTTTTTGTGTCCGTGGGTTGAAGCGACCCCAAAACCATTATATTAAAGCCCTGGGAATGCAGATGAACCCCCACCCCAAAACGAGATTGAGCTACTTTTGAGGGCAAATTGGGAGGGTTTTCTGTGAAGATCTGGCAACCGTGACTAGACATCAACTATGTTGCACTGTCAGTGAAAATATTATGCTTTTTTAGGCTACTTTAATGCTGTTGGCATGTCCACGGGTTAAGCAACCCCAATAATGTAATATTTAGCCTTGGGAATGCGAATTATAGCAGATGAACCCTGTCAAAAATGCACATTTTACCTCAGAACATGATTTTACCCCCTCAAAAGGGGATTGGCTAGTTTTGAGTAGAAATTTGGAGGGTTTTGCTGTGAAAATCTGGCAACCATAATTAGACATCAACTATGTTTTGAGTGTGCATGAATATATTATGCTTTTTTGGACTACTTTAATACTGCAGATTTTACCACCAGAACTTGATTTTTTCTGGAGCACCCTCTACCCAACTCCGATTGTGCTAGTTTTGAGTAGCAATTGGGAGGGTTTTTCTGTAGAAAACCTGGCAACCCTGGTTAGACATCAGCTATATTTTGACTGTCTGTGAATATATTATGCTTTTTGGGCTACTGTAATACTGTTGCCACAGGCTGTTTTCTAATCTATGGGTTAAGCGACCCCAATAATGTGATATTTAGCCGCGGGAATGCGAATTATAGCAGATGAACCCTTCCACAAATACAAATTTTACTCCTGGAACATGTTTTTTTTACCAGAGAACCCCCCATCTTGATAGGTGATTGGGCTAGTGTTGAGTAGCAGGGTTTTGCTGTGAAAACCTGGCAACCATGATTAGACATCAACTATGTTTTGAGTGTGTGTGAATATATTATGCTTTTTCAGGCTACTTTAATAGTGTTGCCACAAGCTGTGTTTCGTGTCCTTGGGTTGATGCGATCCCAATAAGTGATATTTAGCCCCAGGAATAGGAATTTGAACAGATAAGCCCTCCAAAAAATGCTCATTTTACCCCTGGAGAATGTTTTTTACTAACCCTCACCCCAAAACGCATTTGAACTAGTTAGGAGTAGCAATTTGGGAGGTTTTTTAGTGAAAACCTGGCAACCGTGATTAGACATCACCTATGGTGTAACAATGTGTAAATATATTATGCTTTTTTACTGTTGACACAAGCTGTTTTCATGTTTGTGGGTTGATGCAATCCCAATAATGTGATATTTAGCCATGGGAATTCGAACTTGATCAGATTTTACCCCAAAACGAGATGTTTCCTGGAGAACCCCCCCCCCCGCGCAAAGGGTGATTGGGCTACTTTTGAGTAGTAATTGGGAGTGTTTTGCTATGAAAACCTGGCAACCATGATTAGACATCAACTATGTTGTGACAGTGTGTGAATATATTTAGCTTTTTGGGCTACTGTAATACTGTTCCCACAGGCTGTTTTCGTGTCCATTGGGTAAGCGACCCCAATAATGTGATATTTACTCCCGGGATTGCGAATTTTAGTAGATGAACCCTTCCACAAACGCAAATTTTATCCGCGAAACATGTTTTTTTATCGGAGAACCCCCGCCCCAAAATGTGATTGGCATAGTTTTAAATAGCAGTTGGGAGGGTTTCGGTGTAAAAACCCGGCAACCCTGGTTAGACATCAGCTATGTTGTGACTGTCTGTGAATATATTATGCTTTTTTGGGCTACTGTAATACTCTTGTGGCGGCTCTTTTCATGTCCATGGATTAAGCAAACCCAATATTGTGATGTTTAGCAGATGAGCCTGGCCAAAAACACAGATTTTACCCCCAGAATGTGATTTTTACAAGAGACACCCCCAAAAGGTGATTGGGCTGGTTTTGCTGTGAAAACCTGGCAACCTTGACATCCCCTTGATGGTCTATATATTACTCTATTTTGGGCTACATTAATAATGCAGATTTTACACCAGAACGCGATTTTTCCTGGAGAACCCCCACCCCAAAACATGATTGGGCTAGTTTTGAGTAGCAGTTGGGAGGGTTTTTCTGTGAAAACCTGGCAACCCTGGTTACACATCAGCTATGTTTTGACTGTCTGTGAATATATTATGCTTTTTGGTTACTTTAATACTGTTGACAAAGGCTGTTTTTGTATTCACGGGTTAAGCAACCCCAATAATGTGATATTTAGCCATGGGAATGCAAATTTTATCAAATAAACCCTGCAAAAATTGCAGATTTTACCTCCACAATGTGGTTTTTTACAAGAGAACCCCCCTCAATAGGTGATTGGGCTAGTTTTGAGTAGCAATAGGGATGATTTTACTGTGAAAACCTGGCAACCCTTGTTAGACATCAGCTGTTTTGACTGTCTGTGAATATATTATGCTTTGGACAAATTCGTTGTTTGTATGTATTAAAATATAAACTTATATATAAGTCAACTAATTATTATTTCATTTGTAAGTGTATTGTGAGTGTGTTGAGTCGGTTTGTAAGCAAGTGCAAGATAACTACAGCTCATTTGGTTTTACTGAAGCTGAGGTGTTTACAACTACCAGTTTGGGCAAAAATGTCCCTTTCACTTTCCAGATGGTACCCATTTTTCTTTAAAACATCTGTTGCGGGGACGAGTTATTTTCATTAAGCTGAATCACTTCCATCAGCCCTCCCTTGTCCTCTTCACGCAACCTCAAAGCAACATGTCGTCAACCTCAAATCAACGTTCCTGCGTAACCACTGCTTCTGTGGCAACAAGTCTCTCGATCCGCGTTAAACAGCACAGCCTAGCGGTAACGTGTTAGCGGCACGGCGACAAATGAATTAGTATGTGATAGATGACACATGAAGCTTTTACTGAAAGGGAGAAGGAGGGAGGGAGGGAGAGGAAGAGAGAAAGTGAGATTGGTTTGCCTGCGGACTCACTTGGCAGGAATCGCTCGACTAGATGTGTCGTGTATGACTGTGCAAAACGCACACACACACACACACACACACACACAGTCGGTGGAAAGTAAGAGGAGAGGTTGTAAGCGATCACTTCGATGTGGAAAGTGGAGCAGTGAGGTTCCTGCTTGGATTCTCTCTGTTGATGGATGATCTGTTTATTCAGTAAGTGTTATACTTAAATGTGTATTTTATTAATGTGTTATAATCTCAAAGCTTTATGAGATAGATTTGTGTGTCGGTGGCCGGCCAGGGTCAGCACAGACTCTTGGACAGGGAGGCTTCAGCATACAGGTGTACTGGCATCCGAGTAAGTAACTGGTGTTTACTACTACCACTAGTTTAAAATCAGATTAACAATAGTTTATATATCAGTAAGGGACTTGATTATTTGAGGATATGGGAAGCAAAAAGTCAAAACAACTAAACTTACTAAAACACTGATAATATTTAAGTAGAGGAAATACTTAAAGTCTTAAGAAGTTTGAATAGTTTACATTCTTATCAATATTATTTTTCCTTCTTCGGTGATGATTTTGACAACAGTGCTGAATCACTTTCAGTTTATCACTGTCTCGCTCTATTCACTTCCTTTATCTATCGCTTTTTTGTCCCTTTCACACAATTACATTTTGTTCCTCTCGCATGATCACATTTTATTCTTGTTGTTCTGCATTGGTGTCCGCCCACTTCTCGTCTTCTGTTTTCGTCTGTTGATGAATGCAGCTGTAGGTGTGGGTGTGGCCAGGACGCACCTTGACCTATTACATCCACCTGTCCATCTGTTAATCTTTATCACCTTTATTACCGACTTTATCACCGCCCGCATACAAACTACAAATCAGACGTTTTTTCATTACAATTTTAGTACGACACGCCCCGTAACTCACATCTCAGAAAAACTTGTTAAAGTTTAGCTTCTCTGATTCACAAGTCCAACTCATCCTTTCAAAATGCAATACTAATAAGTCGTTGTTATGTAATTGATAGATGGTACAGATTAGGAGCATGAAAGTTTGATTTCACTCATTGGTTTACATCGATGTCAATCTTTGACACGACCTAACCAATAGATATCAAGGAATGATCCTTACTTTATGAAGGATGGGTTGATGTACGTCCCTTTAGGATCGCATTTGTAGATGCACTCCCCAAGCGTATCCAAGCAGCATATTTCATTTGCAAACTCAAGTGTACATATATGCTAGTGTGACTGCGTTGTTGGAATAGCGCTTGTGCATTTTTGCATATTTGCATATAGGTTTGTGTGAGTTTGCATCTTGAAGGCTGAGTTCTGTCCGCTGGTGACATTTACACTCATTACTGCGGTGTTAAGTCATCTTTCAGCGCTACATTGCGACTTTATCTTCGCTGGCTTCAATGAGTCTCACTGACGTAAACAAGTGATGTCACAACCTGAGTTATTGAATAAGTTATTCAAGAAAAGCATGCGTGTCAGTGATTTTCCATCGTAAGATATGCACGTCTGCGTTTAAAAAGAGTTAGATGGGGGCGACAGTGTGTTCACAGTTGGACAGCGGAGGGACACTGAGGATTGATGCTGACTTCCTCTCCTCCCCGGTCTCCATGGTAACCGGCTCAGGCGCCACTATTACAGCTACTCAGTGTTTCAGTGTCAGTGGAGTCTGTGACCGGGTCGACATTTAAACACTGGCATGTTTCTCATTGCTCAGAGCTGAATGAGGCTCAGGATGAGGAACAGCAAGACAACTACTAGGCCTATAGTTTTCTGTCTACTGTATGTGCGCGGTAAACCAAACAGTTTGTACAAATGTATTAGGCTTAGGAGTTGTGCTAGGGGAAGGGGATAAAATATACAGTTTGTATAGTAAACAAGTCATTATGTCTATGAAAAAAGTCCACTTAAAAACATGAAAACTGGTGTGTGTGTTAAGGGGACCCAGATAAAAATAGCTCTCATGAATTAAAAGTCTCAGTGATGTTTTGTGTTATTGTATATATAAGTGTCAACTTTGTCTGAATCTATAGTGGATATATACATGATATCTGAATCTAAACAAAATATATACATGATGTCTGAATCTATAGAGGATATATATCTGAAGTCTGAATCTATACTGGATCTATACATTTAGACTGAATCTATAGTGCATTTGTACATGAAGTTTGAAGCTATAGTGGATCTATACGTGAAGTCTGAATCTATACATGATGTCTGAATCTATAGTGGATTTATACATAAAGGCTGAATTTATACAAAATCTATACATGATGTCTAAGTCTATAGTGGATCTATACATAAAATCTGAATCTATAGTGGATCAATACATGGTGTCTGAATCTATAGTGGATCTATACATGAAGTCTGAATCTATAGTGGATCTATACATAAAGTCTGAATCTATAGTGGATTTATACATGATGTTTGAATATAGTGAATCTATACACGATCTCTAACTCTTATAGTGGATCTATACATTAAGACCAAATCTATAGCGCATCTATACATGACATCTGAATGTTTACAGAATCTGCAGATGATGTCTGAATCTATAGTGCATCTTTATGTGATGCCAATCTATAGAGGAATTATACATGATGTCTGAATCTATGGATCCATACATGATATTTGAATCTGTAGTGAATCTATACATTAAGTCTGTATCTGTTGTGGATCTATACATGATGTCTAAATGTATACAGAATATAATATATATATGTGATGTCTGGATCTATACTGATCCATACATGATGTCTAATTATATAGTGGACCTATACATAAAGTCTGAATCTATAGTGGATCTATATGTAATGTCTGAATCTATAGTGGGTCTATACATGAAGTCTAAATCTATAGTGGATCTATAGATGAAGTCTGAATCTATAGTGGATCTATACATGATGTCTGAATCTATAGTGGATTTATACATAAAGTCTGAATATATAGTGGATCTATACATTATGTCTGAATCTATACAGAATCTACATGTGATGTCTGAATCTATAATGATCCATACATGATGTCTGAATCTATAGTGGATCTATACATTATGTCTGGATCTATACAGAATCTATATGTGATGTCTGAATCTATAATGATCCATACATGATGTCTGAATCTAAAGTGGATCTATACATGATGTCTGAATCTATAGTGGATCTATACATACAGTCTGAATCTATAGTGGACCTATACATTATGTCTGAATCTATACAGAATCTATATGTGATGTCTGAATCTATAGTGATCTATATGTTATGTCTGAATCTATAGTGAATATATACATTATGTCTGAATTTATACAGAATCTATATGTGATGTCTGAATCTATAGTGGATCTATATGTTATGTCTGAATCTATAGTGAATATATACATTATGTCTGAATTTATACAGAATCTATATGTGATGTCTGAATCTATAGTGGATCCATACATAAAGTCTGAATCTATAGTGGATCTATACATGAAGTCTGAATCTATAGTGGATCTATACATGATGTCTGAATCTATAGTGGATCTAAACATGAAGTCTGAATCTATAGTGGATCTATACATGAAGTCTGAATCTATAGTGGATCTTTATGTGATGTCTGAATCTATAGTGGATATATACATTATCTCTGAATCTATACAGAATCTGTATGTTATGTCTGAATCTATAGTGATCCATACATGATGTCTGAATCTATAGTGGATCCATACATAAAGTCTGAATCTATAATGGATCCATACATGGTGTCTGAATCTATAGTGGATCTATACATGAAGTCAGAATCTGTAATGGATCTATACATGATGTCTAAGGGTGCGTTCCAGTCCAGTTTTAGACACACACTCGCGAACTTCCCTAAGCACTTCCCCTCGGGGGAATCCCTGTCGCCATTTTGAAGTGCGTTCCACTTCGTCAAGTGGACAAGGGAAGTTTGTATGGACAGACCCTCGCTCCCTCGATTTTGACCGAGGGAGCGAGTCTGCTTCATATGTACACTTCATTCAGCTTCATATCCCACAATGCAACACGATTGTGACGTCACTTCAGCAACTCGCGCTTTGCACATGGAGGGGGCGGTCTCCACTTTCCATGTGATCAAGGGCTTAGGGCGATCCATTTGAACCCACTTTAAGTGTTCTAGCAGGAGTGGGCACTTGTACAACGTAAGCAATGACGTACATCCGAGTGAACGAGACTGAGTGAAGTTAGCGAGGGAAGTTCATAAAAAAACGAACTGGAATGCAGGGCAGGTCTATAGTGGATCTATACATGATGTCTAAGTCTATAGTGGATCTATACATGAAGTCTTAATATATAGTGGATCTATACATGATGTCTAAATCTATAGTGGATCTATACATGATGTCTGAATCTATAGTGGATCTATACACAAAGTCTGAATCTATAGTGGATCTAAACATGAAGCCTGAATCTATACGTTTAGGAGAAATATCAGAAGAGTATAATTTCATCTCTGTGTAATTTTTTGACTGTCTGCAAAAGAAACTGAGAATATTTACAAGCTCTTTCTTGTGATGTTTCTTTCCTGTTGGGATCTGAAGGCGTAGGAACTGAAATGTGAGTCTGGTCTTAGCTTATCTGACTGTTGTAAGAAGGATAAGCTGCCCACTTGTAGAGCCAAGAATTTACCATAAACATGCACAAACCGGCGCCTAAATCTTGGCTACACACCTCATGGTAACATCGACACAGTGAACTCTTCGATTTTACAAGCATAGATGTGTATGTGGGGTATTTGTTAAAAAATCTGAGCACCGATGCCAGAGAAAGATGAGAGATATAGTTTCATTTTCTCACTAGGAACACCAGGTTTCTGATTTACTTTCCCAGGGGTGTGTGCTTCCTTTTACTTTGTCATGTGCGTGTGTGCCTGAACGATTGGGCGAGCTTACACGAACACACCCTCTGTTATAGACGGATATCTTCATGTGCTTTCTCTTTACCTGTTTTCCAGGTCAGGTGCTTTCTGGATCGTGATGGAGTTAAGTGCGGGAAAGTCACTCAAGAGTGGCGGAGCCTAAGGTGCACCATTGAATTTAAGGTACGTTGCAGTCCAAAATCTTAGTACTTCATGCTACTGTGTTCGTGGATGCATGTGTACGCTTGTGTGTGCGTGGGAGAAATAAAGGTGAGAGATTTGCTCTCTTCCAAAATTTGCCTTGTTGTCTAGTGGAAACGCCCTTAATAGGCAACAGTTCCGTGAGATGAAAATGAAAATTCTTTGTACTGTGGAAGATATTTTGAAGAATGTTAAAAAACAAACCGATCTGGGGCACCATTTGCTTCTTTAGTATTATTTTAATATTACTATGAAAGTAAATGGTGCCCCAGATCTGCTTGGCTACAATCATTCTTTAAATTTATTTTTAATTGTATTGATACTATTTCTTTAGTATGTCTGTTGTCAATATTCCTTATTGGTATAGCCTTTGGTTTTATGATTGCATGAAATGCTATCTTGGTAGAAAAGCACACTAGGTGTTGTAGAGAAGAGGCGAGAGAGAGAGAGAGAGAGAGAGAGAGAGAGAGAGAGAGAGAGAGAGAGAGAGCTGTAAGTACGTCAAAAGGAAAGTAACTCAATCTGGGCAGCTGTGAATCATACCGCTGCAATGCCACGTCTCAGGGCATTGACGCAAAGAGAATACCTGCTTCAGCTGCGCGCATTTATGCGTTACAACAGAAGCAGTGCTATAACTGCATGCCAGTCCTGCATGAAAGGGAATAAAAAATGATCATAGATGCAAAGTGGGTGAAAAGGCATTGATGTGAATGAGAGATGAAATCATGGCGGTCTTTGATGCGCGGTTTGAACTAAACAAAGTGCCACTCCTCCTCTCCCATGTGCTTCTGGGCAAATAGCAGTGCGTGTGCGCTCCGCTGTGCAGACAAATCGTGCCCTCGGGAAGATTTGGGAAGCATGTTTTGCGACGCGGAGTTGTTGAGTAACTCTGGAAGAACTTAATTGGCCTGTCCTGTTTAAGCCGGGAGAAAGTGACAAGACAAGATTACATCACGCTTTAGCACAACATTCAAGCGTGTGGGTGGTTTCATAACATGTTTCTGGTCGGTATGGTATGCCACAGGTGTAGGCTTCATTGTATCTCATGTAATCCTCCTTAAAAGTAAAGGATTAAAGCAAAGGGAAGAGTAGTGTGCATTTCTGGTGAGGTCAATTGGTAGTTCGGTGTGGGATTGGTTTGTTCAAACGTTTTCTGGATATCGTATCCAGCTTTTTTATTAAGATAAAATTAGAAATACAGTTTTCTTTTAATATGTTTGTTATGGTTTGGGTGGTTATATCACATTAGATAAGGTCCACAATGAAGGACTTTGTCCACTCGTATCTGAACATAACATTAAGGAAACGTTGCGCATTTTACATGCGCATTACGGCCCGATGGACAATGAAGTGCATTGCAATTCGTGGCTGGCGTGATGCCCAGGCTTTCTCATGAAAGGAAGATTAATTCCTCAACCCTGACATTCAGATTCACTCTGCTCGGATTTTTCCGGGTTGTGTTGAACAAATCGAATGCTTTTCATCCTATCACCAAAGAGCGGCTCTGCATGTAGAGGCGTAGCATTTGCAATCATTAAACAACCTCATTATTCATTTACTGCCAAGGAGATATTAAAAATATGACCTATTTTTTTATTCAAGTGCTGTAAAGTCATTGAAGCGGGACGTCATTGTGGGATCTGGAGCTGAAAGAAATCACTTAGAAATGAGGTCTATTTGAATGCCCATAGTAGTTATCACTGTCATTAATAAAAGACGGGCTACAATTGAGGATGATCAGATGCAAAAGCCGCTAAACGGCACTTTTGTCAAAAGTTAGATAATGATAACCGGATGCCCTCGGCACGTATTATACGTTCATCAAATACTTTCGCTTTAAATCCGCTTAATCTCATTCTGTTCTGCTGAACACAAATTAAGAAATTTAAAAAATTGTAATAACAGATCTGGGGCACCATAGTAGGAAAGAAAAAAAATTATAGTGAATGGTGCTCTAGATCTGTTTAGCTATTAACAATTTTTGTAAATAATGAAGATATTTTGAAAAATGTTAATAACTAAACAAATCTAGGGCACTATTGACTTCCATAGTAGGAAAGTATAATACTATCTAAGTGAATCGTGCACCAGATCTGTTAAGTCATTAACAGTTTTGCTAATAATGAAGATATTTTGAAAAATGTTAATAACTAAACAGATCTGGAGCACCATTTACTTCCATAGCAGGTTAGAATAATACTATGTAACTGAATGGTTCCCCAGATCTGTTTAGTTATTAACATTTTTGTTAATGATAGTTTTTTTTAAAATGTTAATAACTAAACCGATCTGGGGCACCATAGTAGGAAAGAAATAATATTATGTAAGTGAATGGTGCCCTAGATCTGTTTAGCTATTAACATTTGTGTAAATAATGAAGATATGTTGAAAAATGTTAAAAACTAAACAAATCTGGGGCACCATTGACTTCCATAGTAGAAAAAATACCATCTAAGTGAATGGTACCCCAGATCTGTTAAGCTATTAACATTTTTGTAAATAATAAAGATATTTTGAAAAATGTTAAAAACTAAACAGATCTGGGGCACCATTGACTTCCATAGTAGACAAAAATTACCATCTTAGTGAATGGTACCCCAAATATGTTTAGCTATTAACATTTTTTGTAAATAATAAAGATATTTTGAAAAATGTTAAAAACTAAACAGATCTGGGGAACCATTGACTTCCATAGTAGGAAAAAATAATACTATCTAAGTAAATGCTATCCCAGATCTGTTTAGCTATTAACATTTTTGTTTATAATGGAGATAGTTTGAAAAAATGTTAATAACTAAACAGATCTGGGGCACCATTTACTTGCATAGTAGGATAAATTATACTATGGAAGTGAATGGTGCACCAGATTTGCTTAGTCATTAACATTTTTGTTAATAATGAAGATATTTTGAAAAATGTTAAAAACTAAACATATCTGGGGCACCATTCAATCCCATACTAGAATAAAATAATAATATTTAAGTGAATGGTGCACCAGATCTGTTTAGCAGTTAAAATATTTGTTAATAATGAAGGTATTTTGAAAAATGTAAACAACTAAACAGATCTGGGGCACCATTTACTTCCATAGTAGGAAAAAATTATACTATGGAGGTGAATAGTGCCCCAGATCTGTTTAGTCATTAATAGTTTTCAAAATATTTTAATTTGTGATCAGCAAAACAAAAAAATTCATAAAGATTCGTAACAACTGTTAACTATTCCTTTAATATGAATTATGATAACTTCTTGAACGCAGATACCGGAGCAAATACCCCACCGCGCACACACACAGTCAAGACTTGATTATATCCACGAATAGACTTTATCTGTTGTGCGTGCTGAACTGTAACGTCACCCAGCCCCACAACACTATTTCTGGGAAGCACGTTTACTGTAAAACTTTTTTTCTCAAGCACTTCAGTTTTGGGAAGCAGGCTTGGCTCCGGGCCCTCTGTTTTGTGACTCGTTTCTGCGGTTCGCTGGAAGCCCGACCCCGTGCCGCTGACAGGCCATCAAAGAAAGACTGTGAACAACACGTAGTCAGCTGCGGCTGTGTTTTATTTTCTTTACCGTTAATCGCCGCTGAGATAGACTCAATGACAAGCGATCTGATTTAAGGCCCGTGACTCAGAGGAAGTGCACTTCAATGCAAGTGCAAGAAATGAGGAACAAATGTGCACTGTAAACCTGCAGGGAAGGGGGGGCTTGTGGTAACACAGACATCCCGAAGGATTTTAGGGGTGGGTGGTGAGAGTTACGCGATCCTTAGCCGGTGGCTAGACGTGAGTCAGTTAAGACTCATGCCTGTGGATCTTATTCAATTATACATACAGTACAGTAATATTTGGAGCTTTGAGACTTCCAAGGAGAGCTAGGATGTGTCATTTCTGGGAACAGTGAAATATGGTGGTGATTACACCTATTAAAATGCATATCATTGTAAAACTGTCTCGTAAAGCTCAGTGGTGGAGCATTGCATTAGAAGCACGAAAGTTCATTGAAACAAACCCAGGAAACACAGATGCGGATAAAAATGAAACTGAATGTAACCCTTTAACCTCATATTGCTTCAGGGAATTCGCCTCTGCAGTTTACCGTAAGTTTTTGTGGATAAAAGCGTCCGCTACACAATTGTTTCCTTGTTTACTTGTGAAGTAAGGTTGCTCTCTACGTGCATAATAAGATGCATGCTGCGGTGGGGAATGTAATGTAAAATTACTGAATTGCGCAGTGGATTTTCTGTTCAAGATGAGCTCAGGATGGATTTTCCTCTGACTTCTTGAGAAGTTTGTATTTTACGGTCATTGTAATTTCCTGGCGCTCTTTGTTGAAAGCCTGAAAGCCACTTGTATTATTATTACGCTTTTGATGCATTAAGTAAAATTCAAATGAGTTCGTTCTGGCTTTAGGGAACTCAACCCAATAGCACAGCTCTTTTGGAGTGGAAGGGTGAAAAGTTGATGTACACCATATAAATAAAAATAAAACAATAAAGTATATATGTTATACATAAAATTGTATGTGGTTTGTGTTACAATTCTAGTGGTTTTACCAACAACGGCTGCTAGGTGTCAATGGTGTGCTGCATCGTCATAAATTAATAAATTACTGTCTCTGCATTACTATTACTGCTAAAATGTTTTAAAATAAAAAAATAGATTCTTAAACCTTTCCAACGATATATAGGTTTTCGTGATAGATAAAAATGTACATGCACAATATTCGGGGGTCTCACTCATGGGACAGCGCCAGATAAGGGTCTAGACAAATTCGCTTTTAACAGACTCATACATTTAACATTTTAAATCACACACATTTTTGTCTAATAATATGTTTAAACCCGCACTGATAAACGATTTACTTCCTGCTGTACTTGCTTGTCAAGGTCACAATCTTTAAAGTTCGTTTTAAAAATGTATTAAAGGGATAGTTCACCAAAAAATAAATTCTGTCATCATTTACTCATCCTCAAGTTGTTACAAACATACTGTATAAACAACTTTATTCTGCTGTACACAATGGTAAAATTTAATTTGTAACCAAGCAGATCTGGGGCACCATTGACTTACATAGTAAAAAAAATAATACTATGGAAGTGAATGGTGCCCCAGATCTGTTTGGTTACAAACAGTCTTCAAAATATCTCCCTTTGTGAGTAAATAAGGAGTTTTTGGTGAACTATCCCTTTAAAAAGAGCATTTAGTATGACTCAGGCTAGCATCATCCATTCACGTCATACTGCACATCACTAAAGTCTATATACGTCTGAGCAGACTTAATCATCCTTTCAAAAACAGTGACTGGAACCTTTCATTACCTCTACCTTATTTTCTTCTCTTTCACCTTGTTTTCATACAATGTTTACCCTGGGCTAAATTTAGGCAAGCGCTCTGATGGGGTTATTAAGATTGTTTATCTGTTTTTGCTCAGAAAGGGAACATTCTCCTGGCTGTGTCACACTGTGTGTTCACAAGTGGGCCAAAGTTCAGCCTCTTCCTGTAAATGGATCAAAAGAAACAACCAGATGTTTGAAATTCCTCCAAAATACTCTTAAGAGCACGCTGTGGATCGATACACGTCTACGGATGAAAACAAATGAGAAACTCAGATGCAAAAGCCTCTAAATGCCACCTAGAATGATATTAACCGAATGCATGTATTATACATTTGTCAAATACTTTGCTACTGTGTTACATCCGGTGGATGAACTCTCACATTCAACACTTCTAAGCTATACATTATAAAAATGTGACACTTTCCTTGTGAACATCTTCTCGTTAAAAAGAGAAAAAGAGGAAGAAGAGAATCCTGCTGTCATTACGGCCATCATTCTCTGTGAACTACACATGAACTCAAGATCACATGTTAAAGCACATTCACACTATCTCTAACTCTACTTTACTGACTGATCTGTATTCACTACACACAAAGTGTAAAGTTAAAGCCATCTATATCCTCACAGCAGCGCCCCGTGCCTCTGTTTTCATTCCAGTAAGGCTGGGCCTCATTTCAAAATATGTTCATGTGGCTCAATTGGTCAAGCCGTGCATTAGCAGCTCAAAAGGTCATGGGTTCGATTTCAGATACATACTGATAAAATGTATACATGTGCCTTAAATGCACTGTAAGTCAATTTGGTTAAAAGTGTGTATGCAATAACTGAATGACATGGTTCTGTACAGTGGCGTAGCGTCTGGGCATGCAGGGTATGCACGTGCAAATGGGCCCGGGCCAATAGGGGGCCCGGCCCTGGGCCCGCCCCAGCTTTTAAAACATTTTTTTTTTCAATTTCATTTTTATTTGTGGCAGCAATAAATATATTTTTGTATGCATTAATGTCTAATTTCTCCGTCATTTCTTGTTTGCGTTTATAATTTTTTTGGCACTCCGCGGCTGCCGTAGACTAATACGCCATAATTTTTTCACATGACGCATTGCCGTGCCAAAAAAAAAAGAAAACACAGTGTGAGAGGTTACTATAGCGGCTATCTACATGAACATTAAGGATGGACAAATATAAACATAAAAGTGGGGCCTCAAAGAGAAAAGAGAAGGCGGAGAAATTATTCAAGAGTCAAAAACTACCCAAAACATTTTGTTTTTCTTAATTTAAATCTACCATTTAAGTAAAAAAGTAAAGTAAAAATATTTCACTACCGTATTAAAAGTATATGTTGTTAACAGACCTGCGCGCCACAGTTAACAGTGCCAACAGACAAGGCTGGGGGGAATTTTGGCTTAAGGGGGCCCGTACATTTTTTTTGCATATGGGCCCGGGACTCACTTGCTACGCCACTGGTTCTGTACATGTTTTTTTTTTTTGGCCAAATGGTTTCATTTGCTGAACATTTGGTGCATCCATAATATATTCTTATATTACTTAAATGGATTTTACAAACGTAAAGCTTTTTTTTAACAAGTTATCGCATTTTATTCAATACTATGCAGCCCTAAACTGTAGTGTAGGTCAGGACTTTTTCAAATTTCAACATATCCAAATGAAATATTGCCTAATAAATGAATGCATTCACGTATAAGAAATGCAAAAACGCCTGCTTAAGGGGCGGTTCACATTTTGCGTCTAAATCCGTGTGGAAAACGCAACCATCTGTTGGTTCTTGTCACATGACCTGCGGTTCAATTGCGGCATAGAAAATTTAAATGTTTTCAACTTGAAAAAACGAGCGTGTCGCACTGTGTGTGTGTCGCTACCGTGCCGCTTCCAATACGAGTGTGCGTACATTTGAAATAATGAACTTGAGCGCACAAGAGACGCAAAATGTGAATCGCCCCTAAATGCAGTGCTCGAATTGAGGGGGGGCTGGGGGGATCAGGGACCCCCCATAAGGCATTAGGGACCCCCTATAAGAAGTCAAAATTATATTTGGGGGTTCCCCTCAGATATTTTTATTTTATTAAAGATAATGCTGACAAACCTGTTATTTTTTTGTTATGAAGGTAAATTCTGATCTAGTTTAAGTCTGTAAATTTTGGATTGCTTTTATTGATGTTACATAAATCATACATTTGCGTTCAAAGGTACTAATGTGTTGCCATTTTGGGTTTGCTGCTATGTCATGATGGGGACCCCCCATAAGACGAGATTCAATTCGAGCACTGCCTAAAGGTGAGGTGCATGATCTCTGAAAGCCAATGTTGACATTAAAAATAATCTAAACAAACACGCCCCTACCCCAATCTGGACCTTCTTTTGATAGACCCGCCCCACACATACACAACCCAGGCAACGATGTCGGTTAGTAGACACGCCTCTTACTGCTGATTGGTTACAAGTGTGTTCTTGTAGTCAGCCCACTCCATTTTTAAAGTGTTTTTCAAAAATCATGCACCCCGCCTTTAAATGCTTTTGCTTTCACCAGCAATAATGTTTTCAAAACTCTTCAAATTATTCAGAGACCCTCGATGATCCATTTACAGGAATGAGTTACTGCTCTGAGATCAGCTGAGGGTCAAGTGCGCTTGTGTGATTGCGAGTCATAGCTTTTGTTAATGTGTCAGTATTTGGCAGATCAGATTAACAAGATTCAAATAAAACACACCTTGCACCGTATGATTCAGATGTGACTCATCAGGCAAAATATTTTATCCCTACAGCCCTCCTTCTCTTAGGCCATGTTTATAGCTCGTATTAAGTTGCGTTTTGGTTGATCGGATCACAAGTGGATGGGGATGGAGTTTTTTTGGCTACTTTGTTTTCAGTGACCGATACAAGCGTAGTTATTTCAGCTCCATATACCACATTTTACCAAGTTCAGCTTCCTTATACTTAGTCATGAGACAATAGGATCATATAACGTCATGATATCGAGCAGTGGAGCATTTGAAGCACTTATTTACATTAGGAAAGAGTGATTGAGGTGCGGGCTCGGAGATGATAAATGAGTTTCTGTAAGCTATAAATGTGTGAGTCACAATCTCACAGGCGAGCATTCATGGTTGTGTTTTAAAGATTTAATAGAGAGATGTTTGCATGCTGTATACATTTATAAATAAAATGGTGGGCAGATTCTTGTGATCCTCTGCTGCCTGCATTAATGTTCATATGGATGATATTTTCAGTTGAGTCATCTTAAAGGGGAAGCTTTTCATTTTGGTACCACCTAACGTCACCAAATGGAATTGTAATGGACACTCCCTGTCTGCCATTGGTCAGAAAAACAAATGGTCCCATCCAACTCATGCCATTGGTCAAGCCAGTGTTGCTTTGGGCTGGTCAGGATAGTCAAAGATACATTGACATAAAATGGCTTTGTATTAGTATGGTGCTTTCACACCAGACATGAATGAAGCGTTAAGCGTGAGTGATTTATATGTTAAATCAATGCAAAGATGAGATAGACATGGGGATTGAGCATTTCAGGCATTTGACGCGCTGAAAAATCTGAACTTTGCTGGATATTCGCGCCGTGTTAACCAATCAGGATCTTGCTCTAATAGTGATGTGATTACGACGTAGCGAGCGGAGGCATAAATATGAAAAACAAATCATGTCGCTTGTATGTGGACAACCAGAGCTGTACGACACATCTTCGTACTTTTAAAGAAACAGGAATAAAAAGGATCTTGCTTGGAAGAAAGTGAGTTGGTCCGACAATCTGGTAAGTTGTAAAAAATGCTCTTTACTCAATTTGAGACTACAAGTTAGCAAAAGCCAGCAAAGTATGCATATTTGCGAACAATGCGAATATCACGCGCAAATTGCGGGAATTTCATGTGCGAATGACACAAATTTCACGTGCGAATGACGGAAATTTCACGTGCGAATGACGCAAATTTCATGCACGAATGGCGCAAATTTCACATGCAAATTTCACGCGGGCATGCCACAAATTTCACGTGCGAATGATGCAGATTTCACGCATTAATGACGCAAATTTCACGCGCAAATGATGCACAAATTTCATTTGCGAATGACTGCAATTTCATGCGTTAATAACGCAAATTTCACGTGCAAATGACACAAATTTCACACGCAAATGATTCACAAACTTCATGCGCGAATGACCAAAATTTTACGTGCTAATGAAGCGAGATAACTCAAAACGTTCAAGCGTTTTACTACGTGCGAATACCGCGATTTGTTCGCTTAATTCGTGTCTGGTGTAAACCCACAGTTACGGGGACGCAAGAAAATATTTTAGCGAAGAGTGTAAAATGCAAATGACGCACAAATTTCACGTGCGAATGACATGAATTTCATGCCAAATGGCGGAAATTTCACCCGCGAATGGTGTAAATATAACGCACAAATGCCGCAAATTTCACGTGCGAATGATGCGAATTTCACGAGCAAATGACGCACGAATTTCACATGCGAATGACGGCAATTTCACGCGTTAATGACGCAAATTTCAAGTGCAAATGATGCACAAACTTCACGGCCGAATGACCCCAAAATTTCACGCATTAATTAAGCGAGTTAACTCAAAATGTTCAAGCGTCTAACTTTGTGCGAATGCTGTGATTTATTCGCTTCATTCGTGTCTGGTGTAAATGCACATTTAGGGGATGAGAGAAAATATTTTTGCGAATAAAGTCTAAAAAAGTCTGATGACCTAATGTGATGACGTGTGAGGAAACTGCTTTTATGAAAGTCAAAAAGCATGTTTGTTGGGTGTAGAGACTATAGTCTTTATAAGGAAGCGTTACAGATCAAGCTGTAAAAAAATCACGTGGTCGGGAGAGCAATCAAAGCTGGGCCAGGTCACGTTTCTGTTCACCCTACTAAATTTACAAAGACTAAAACATTTAGCCATCCTTAGTGGCAGTTCGGCTCGGCCAGAAAAATAAATGGGTAACAAAAACAAGATTGGCTGATTGACCGGCTTTCAAGTGCTTAAAGCAGGTTGTTATATAAACACAAGCTCTCGTCATTTTCTCTTTTAAAATCAGGCCGAAGAGGGAGCGGGCGGGAGCGGGTGATGTCACCACTGGTAGAGTCAAGCTATCATGCAGTCCATTCATTTTTGTGTATCTCAATGTGTGTGTACGTTTCTGTCTTGCCCTGTCACTTCCTGAGTTTGAATAGAGCGAGAAGTGGAATGACGGGGCGCAAAAAACAACACCTCAATGGTGGGTTTTTCTTCACTTATGCACCAGAGAGCAAGACTCACATGTGTGTTTGTGTAATCACTGAATTGGCAGGAGTTCCTCCTGCTTTGCCCTCTTTAAGGTTGTTTGTGTCTGAATGAGATTTGTAGCTGCACTGCCCTCTTCTGTTCATTTCCAGAACTGCACACAATATATGGCATCTGGTTAGTTGCATTCTTAGTGATCTGATAAGGAATGGGTTTGACCAAATGAAAAAAGTGATTTCTGCACCAAACACAATTGTAAAAGTAATGTTTTTTCTCTCACACAGGTTTCCTCCACACTTCCTCTGTCTTCCATTATTTGGACAAACTTCATGGAAAATTGAAGGCTGCATTAATCTCCTATATCTGACCCTGTCTGTGAAATCCAGGTAAAGTCTCAATCTAATTGAGATCTGGAGCATCAAAGTTTGATTTCAATCTTTGACATGACCTTACTCAGTCGATATTAAAGATAAAGGTTATATGTCCTGTACATTATGTAGGATAAGTTTATATCGAAAACAGTAAATTACAAAAAAATGGGTTTTTACAGGCAGGGTCACGTATAAGATCAATAAAAGATGCACCTGTTCACATCACCGTCTGCTTGTACGTGGGATTGTGTGCCATGGACCGAGGCACATAATAAAGTGTGTAATAACACACGGTAAGGCGAATCTGTGTGGGCTTATACAAGCTGGTAAGAGGTAAGAATGACAGAACTGTACAGCTTATTGCTACAGGCCATCTTGATTGTTCCCAGTAGGGAATTATATTTAAGAAATATGTCAGGAAGAAAACCATTTCTGTTAGTGACATGCGAGTAGCCAAATTAAACTTGCATGACTTCCTTCTTCCATGGAACACAAAGGCGGATGTTAGGCCAAACCTATTGCTTCAAATTTAAAGTTGATTAATTTATATTTAGATACTGTATGTCATGGGTCTTTAAATGGGGGTCCAGCGACCCCTGGGGGATGATGGGGACTGTGGTGGACCTCCAAATGTATTATTATTATTTTTTAATTAAATTAGACTTCAAACAAAAATGCATTAATAGGCTAATTATAAATATTAAAACTTGATTAAAATGAAGAGCACAATAAACGATTCTGTAAAAATGTTATTAAAATAATTATTTTACTCTCTTTGAAACGTAACCATTATACCTTTTTCGAGGGCGCACGATGCGAAACTCGTCAAAACATGTATTTAGCCCATCACGTGGCTTCTAGAACACAGAACACACGCATGATGCACATAGGTTTACATTAGGGTTGTTGCGGTGACAGAATTTCCCCACCGGTTAATCAGTGCGTGACAAACCCGGTTATACCGGTTTCACCGGGTGGGAGGGGCTTATAAATGCACAGAAGTGCGCATTTTACTTTCACTTTTGAATTAGATGCAACTGTTGTTTAAATCCAGCGCTTGCGTACGCTGCGTTAAATCACGTATGAATTTGCGTGCAAATGTGAGTGCAACAGCTGGTTTAAGTGCTTGAGTCAATGTGCGCAGGTACTTCTGACAGAAACCCACCAGTCCCAAGCAGAGCAACCGGCTATTCCTCCATAAAGCGCTGCTTGAATGATGGGTTTATTATTCTTCTTAATGAAAAACACAACAACAAAACGATCTCGCCTATATTAAACATCATATATGTATCTTATAACAAAAACGAGTAAGCACGCGTCTTCTGCCATCGTCTGCTCGCCGCAGTCTGACAGGAATAAATGAAATCTGACACCCGCAGCCGCTTCTCTGTGATGACGCGCGTTCAGCTCCGCTGGATTCAGCCAGCAGACACATTCAGTTGTAAGTGTTTGCTCTCTCTAACCAAACTAAATGATTTAATTACAAGAAAATATCAAAACGCCGGTGAAAGACGGTGTCGCGGTGGGCAAGTGATCTAACCGGTGAGAGGCTGAAGCACCGGTAATCACCGTTTCACCGACTATCGCAACAAGCCTAGTTTACATGACAAACCAAACACATATTTTGACAGGCCAAGACGCACACATGACGCATCAAACACATATGACGAGCCGCATACACAACGCACTGAACACATATTTTGACATGACGAGCCACACACATATTTTGACATGACGAGCCACACACGATGCACAGAACACATATTTTGATATGACGAACCACACACAACACACCGAACGCATATTTTGATATGACGTGCCACACACGACTCACCGAACACATATTTTGACATGCCAAACACATGATGCACCGAACACATATTTTGACATGACAAGCCGCACACATGACGCATCGAACACATATTTTGACATGACAAGCCGCACACATGACGCATCGAACACATATTTTGACATGACGAGCCGCACAAATGATGCACCGAACACATATTTTGACATGCCAAACACATGATGCACCGAACACATATTTTGACATGACAAGCCGCACACATGACGCATCAAACACATATTTTGACATGACAAGCCGCACACATGACGCATCGAACACATATTTTGACATGACAAGCCGCACACATGATGCACCGAACACATATTTTGACATGCCAAACACATGATGCACCGAACACATATTTTGACATGCCAAACACATGATGCACCGAACACATATTTTGACATGACAAGCCGCACACATGACGCATCGAACACATATTTTGACATGACAAGCCGCACACATGATGCACCGAACACATATTTTGACATGCCAAACACATGATGCACCGAACACATATTTTGACATGACAAGCCGCACACATGACGCATCGAACACATATTTTGACATGACAAGCCGCACACATGACGCATCGAGCACATATTTTGACATGACGAGCCGCACACATGATGCACCAAACACATATTTTGACATGACAAGCCACACACACAACACACCGGACACATATTTTGACATGACGTCCCACACACATGACGCACCGAACACATATTTTGACATGGCACAGACATGATGCACCGAACACATATTTTGAAATGACGAGCCGCACACACGACGCACCAAACACATATGTTGTCACGACAAACCACACACTCACAGAACACATATTTTGACACGGACACCGCACACATGTCGCACCGAACACATATTTTGACATTACGAACCACACACAACACACCAAACACATATTTTGACATGACGTGCCGCACACATGACACACCATGTGTGTAAATTCGTGCCCCTCGGAAGAGAAGTCAGCGGCCGCCACTGATACCACAGTATGTAAATCCAGTCTTAATTTAATGCATTAGGGGGCCCTGCCTAAAACAGGTTGAAGACCTCTGACATACATGTATGTGATAGGACAGTGATGCTTATGCATGGCTGTTTTATGCTTGACACCACCCATTCCAATTCAGTGGCTTTATACTGAAAAGAACAGCGAAGACTTTCTCTAAAATCTTTTGCACTGAAGAAAGTTTGGCTAATGGATGTAAAAATAATGAATTTATATTGGTCTGGAAACTTAAAAGCCTGCTTCAGCTACTTGCCATTTACTAATATGATTTCCTTAATGTTTTTTTTTTACTTTTAACAACTCTCTCTGTGTAACGTTCCTCACTAAAGGACAGTGATTAATTGGGTGGGAGGGTGTCTCGCAATGACCTCATCGTTCTGAACAGCCATAGGCTGAGAGGTAAAAATAGGAGGAACACTGGAGAGGTGAGATACATAATCACACAGCTGACGGCGTGTACCACATGTGTACTCCAATTTTAGTCGTGAGTGGGCGTCAGCGCTGTGTTGACGGTAAGTTTTCAAGATAGCTTCGTGGACCTTCGGTGGCCCAGGTACGGGTGACTGACCGCTCCTGTTTACATTTGGAGAGCTACTTTGAATGATGACATTGTTTTGAAAGGTCCTAATGACTCATATTTTCCATCTCCAGGCAGTTTCTCCTTTCAAAAGGCCCAACGTCATCCTCCCACGGCCGAAAGAGATGCGGGAGCTATCGGGGTCTATTTATGCACAGATAAACACACCATACATCAAGTACATTGTCTGTTATGCAACAAGATGTGGTCATTTCTTTGCATTATCATTCTCTTCAACTGATACACATAGGTTTGTAAACGAAGAAAAGTTGCTATTCAAACCCGCAATGCCACAGACATTACAGCTGTGACAATTCTTTCAAAATAGTCACTTCCTGTTAAAGCACACCCGATGCTATTTCAACCCTTTTGAATTTCCTGTTCGGTTAATCATCAATCTAGCCGGTGACATGAGGTCTACTGATGGCATAGCTTTCACAAGTGTCATCGCTACTGGTTTCCTTCTCCAGATGCTGGTTTCACATGGTGGTTTAGATGTGTACTACCAGTGTCTAGCACCATTTGAAATCAGTGTTCTTGGGGAGGATCTTGCAGCTGGATCGAGTTTGACAGCAATGGGTGTCTCAAAACAAGACCAAGTTAAATATGACTTTTAGGGTGGGGTAGTTTTTGTTTCTGGAGAGGCAGAACGAGAAAACATCTTGAATCTGACTGTTCATATTTAGCGGATGAGGACAAGATCGCCTTATTAAACATCGCTCAGGTTTACGGAGAGTCACATGACGAAGCTAATGCAGTCTCACAGGAGAAATGTCACATCTATGTACCGTCATGGTCTTGTTACCGTTTTTCTTATTACAATACTGTTTGAATCATGATAAAGACAATACAACAAGTGAATAACATGTTTATGTGTGTTACAATGTGATGCAGTCACATCTAAAATAATCATTTTTATTTCGTTATTTGGTAACACTTGTCTTTTTACACATAGTAATAATATTAAAGGTGGTGTGTGTACATTTTAGCGACATCTAGTGGTGAGATTACGAATTGCAACCATCAGCTCACCCCTCAATTTCAAAACACATAGTGGTAGTCACCACAAACCAAACGAGTTGTCATCTCGATAATGTAGGGATGAAACACGCTCTGTATAACAGTTTGTCCATTTAGGGCTACTGTAGTAACATGACGGCGACTTCAATGTTAGGGTGTGTGTGTAAATATAAACGGCTCTGATGTAATTAAAAACAATACAGTTCATTATGTAAGGTCTTTATACATCACTGATAATATAGTTGTGTATATTATATTGCATTTCTGTTAAGAGATCCTCCTAAAAGTTACACAATGCACCTTTAAATTATGCATAATTGCATGCAACTAACCCTAAACCACACCCTAACCATACATGTTGTTATTACGCTGTACTTAAATGTATAATTATGTTGTAACAATGACACCGTAACCATTTTATTTGTAACTCTAATGTACAATTTCTCATAAAAAACAACTACACGAAACGCCACAGCTGGAAAGTACAAAGAACGATCACAGAGTTCCCTTTAAGAAAGTCCAAAAATAGACTTTACAGACTCCTCTGAAATCATTACTAAAGCGTCATCGTGACACTTTGCATTAACCAATCAGTTTGAATCACCAACTGCATCACTCACAGATCAGATTATCTGTATATACAGATTATGAATTTTTGTTTGTTTGTGGTTGGGTTACAGCTATATCTATTTCAATAGCTAAGTTTAGTTGTTAACATTCCCTGAGAGGGCTTGTAATGTATTTTGTTTGTTCCCCTTCTCTGGCTGTTCCTGTCACTATATCTCCCCATCAAAGGATGACTGATTTCCCTTGGTGCTTAGAGTCCCTTTTGTCATCTAGCACCATATGAAATCGGTTATAATGCCTGGGGATCAATTCTTCAGTGCTCATGGTGACCATCAATGCCCTCTTCATATGTATTGTGTATGTCCTCATGTCTTAAGGGGTTATAGCATCCTAATATAAATGTTTTCTTTACAAAATATGAAAAGGCTCGGTCAACTCTCCTTGAGACTTTCTAACTTCTAGTTATATTCTGACCTCTGCTGGTAGAAAGGAGGAACTACAAGCTCTAACGTTTGGGTTTAAACTACTCGTATTTACTTACAAAGAAAAGTTATAAAGCCTGTTTACTTTAAAGAAATTGATGTTATGCTAAAATGTTTTTTGTTTGATGATAATAATATTCTGTTTATGCTTGATTTAATTATTATAATTGCCCGTTATTATATTCATAAAGTCAAATGGAATGGAAAAAAATGCCACATTTTGAAGAATTTAAAATAGATATATAGAGACAATATCCAAAAGCAATAACTTGAAAGCAAGATAGACTATACGGTTTAAAGAAATCCAATTTTTTTAATGCAAATTGCCTTTCCTTTTAATTTATGATTTTTTTCATATCACCCCTGTTAACCATATGGTTATATGTACAATGTGTTTGTAAACTATATTGTGTTCTTGTTAATATTCAATAAAAAATACTCTTATGGTTTATGTATTTTTATATGATAATGTATTTACGCATGTATATGGTTTATGTATTTAGCCTACAAAAAAGTAAAATATGTAATTAGTGGAAGGTGTACCAAAAACTGATAGGTTAAAGGGCAAATGCAAAGTCATGGTGGTTGATGTACTATGGTGATGAATGCAAGTGCTTTATTTGGCAAATGTAATTCTGCATTCAAAATAAAAGACTGTAATAAACCTTTACCTGGTTTTTACCTTTTATAAGTTAACGTTTAGTCCCAAACATTAATTAATATCCATCCATTATAACCCAACAACTGCTGCTATAACATATACACAAACTGACATACTACTACTTAACAAACTTAAAAATTTAACTAAACTAATGGCTTACAAAACTATTTTTGTAAATGTACTTTCCTTTAATATATTAAGTTGGCTAATCAATCGATTATGCTAACTAGCAAGGATTGACGTACTCACAGCTGATAAAAACGACTGCTTCCGGTCACGATTCGTCCGTCTGTCCTCACACTGGTAATATCTGGTGGTAAATTGAAAAATCTTTGATTTAAAGTATTAAATCTACTTGTTTTCGTGTTGCCTTGTGTCTGTGACTTCACTTGGAAATCTTAACTGTGACGTCATGTGACTGTATGATGCGGAGGTCGCATATGCAGGCGGCATACGTCATCAAGCCTGGTTTATTCAAGTTAACTGAGCATTACATTCGCAAGTCATAGGCATATTACAACTATCTGCGATAAACTAAGAATAAGTCAACTTTTTATTTGTTAATATTCTGAAATAAGACATGTCTTGATGACGTATGCAGCCTAGAAATGCGACCTCCGGAGGCTGCAGCCACAAGGGGCCCTGGACCCCCTGTTAAAGACCAATGATAAAGTATGACCTGATGATCAGTTTTTTGTGGGTGTCCATATTTAATAAGAAGCTTATTTACTGTCCTATTAAAGAAGCACTTTTAAATTATTTTCTCTATAGCACACAAATAAACATCATTAGTTTGAAGTAAACAAACTCAAATCGAAAACTTTTCAGCGGTTTGGAGCTCTAATGAGGTCTGTTATGATGAAGCAGCCAGTCTGGCCATGAAATAGTACAAAACCTACAGCCAATTTTCTGAAAGTTTGTTGACCTTTATGAACCAGAAAAGAATAATAGACTATATACACTGCAGTGTCGTATGTTTGTGATCCTCTCTAAACTAAGCCATATACTTGATTTGGCTAACTTTGCTTATTTTTGTAAAGTATAAATGTATTGTATTATATTGTAGGCTACTCCTTATAACCTGTAAGGGTTCATATATTCTGGAGAGCAATAATTACAATAAGGCTGAAAAAACAAAGAGGTTTCTTAAACACAATCAATTGAATTAAAACATTTGCATAAAACATCAAACTATTCAAACATGAACATGCAGGGAAATTAGTCATACTTTATCTTTAATATAATATTGTGGAAAGTATACAAAATGTATCAGATTTATGTAAAGAAAAGCACATTATTAAATTAAAATTGCAAATAATTAAAAATATTGGTGTTAAATAAATAAAATTATGTATTTTCAAAGAATACAATATCAATACAAATGTAAACGTGGATAACATTTATATTTCAAATATGGTATAATACCGAAAAAGTCACGATGATACTAGTAAAATAGCAGGTTTAACTAAAGAAGACAAATATAGTATTAAATTAGTAATAAATAAACATAAGAGTAGTAATAAACGCATTTAATTCAATCAAATCTTTAAATAAACTTTCATATAGTTACAACAACTTTTATTTTATTCATTTTTGTCTCTAAAAAATTAAATAACAAAATAATGGAACTACATTAAGTAGATTTTAACCATATTTTGATATAAAATAATAGACCGCCCAGCGTTCCGCCATTACTGCCTCAAATCCCGCCCATACTCGCACGTATCCTAGCAATCATGCCATTGCTCACTTCTGATTGGCTGTGATTGCAGACTTCCGCCATATTCAAACTCCACACCATCCGTTTGAATGCCAGCGAACTTCCCCCTTCCTTATTCATTTACCAAAATAATCAGTTTTTACCCTTGTTCGCATATTTTTTAAAAGCTCATTTCAGGTCCATTTCTTTCAATGGAGGAAACAGACGAAGTTCAACAGACGATAGCGGAGACGGTAAAAGAGCGGCCGAGGAGAAACAAGAGAAAGTCGGTGGCGGACATGGACGCGTCGCCTGACTTTACATTCAAACGGTGAGGAAGATGATGTCATAAACACCTTGTGTTATTGTTATTATTCGTAATAACTCACTACGTATCATTTGGCATATGATCACGTTAAATTTGGATGCAAAATGTAACTCAAGTAGGGAAATCCATTAACGGGATACATGGGTCATGAATTTCAACGGTTTATTGCATATGTGGTGCTTTTAAACCCTTAATAAAGAGTTATAATCCATAATTCATGTTTTTACGGTTGAAGTTTCCTTGAGGAACTTGTCGTATGCGTTTTCGTAGCGTTAAACATGCCATGTACTTCTCAACATGTCGACACATGAAAACAAAAGCCTGACAGCAGGAGAGACCATGCAATGCCTTACTCCACCACACGGTGGGGCTGCAGTCTTAAAATGCGAACAGAGCGGAACTTTACAAACTTTAAAGGGGTAATGCCCCCCCAAAAATATATTTTTGTGTTGACTTATCTTAAGTGCAGATGTGCAGTGTGTTTAAAGTAGTTAATCTCTTTACAACATTTCCTATTGATAGGACAACTTATCATGAAGACCTACTTGTGTTTGTGTAGAGATTATTCATTTTGAATGATTAAATGGTTAAATCCTGATGCACCATGATAATGTTTTCTGAGGTATTGAGACATCTGATAATTTGTGTACAGAGCGCCCTTTATAAATAGATTGTGCCAAATATATCCAAGCTGTATCTCAAAGAAGACACGGAGACAAACAAAACATGATTTTATCACGAAGTAAAATAACAACAAGGGTTTATTTTGGCGCATGGACTATTTTGTTGTCCCATAGCTTTGGTTGTCTTATTGGAACATCTGTAAAAAAATATGTGATCATGTTACCCCCCGCATTTTTACGAAAACACTGGTTTTGAAAACAAACTTGGAAAAGTAGATTACGTTTTTATTTTTCTCAGGAAAATACATGAGAGGTGCTTGTTGAAAAGTCTTATCACAATGTAAGGTGTTGTGAGTGGTTGACAGGGCATTGCTAAGTGGGCATTCAGTTGCCCAAGTAAAAAGAGCCCAACTTTCAATGTATGTTATTATTTGACATTGTATTTTATGAAAAAGTGTCTGCTTAAATAGTAGTAGCAAAATCCTACATGTTTTGAAGTTTCATTCTTATCCAGGTCACAACCAATGCTGACTGAGTTATGTGCAATCGCTTACAATAGGGCTGGGTTGTATATGGAGTTTTGGTCATATATCTGTATTTTTCCCAGCTGGAAACTATACGTGTATATCGGTATGGCCTGATATGACCCTCCTTTGCGACAGAAGCTTTGCCAGAAATGTACATTGAGGTCAGATGTAAGCTTTCACATGTTGAGCAGCTGACATACTTCTCGCTTTGCCTACTATATAGTATGGAAGTAGGTGGTTTTGCTAGCAGCCCATGTCTTTAAATTTTATTTTCATTTTACGCTGTTTTAATAAAGATAATTTTGACATTTCACACATGGCATGTAAACACTTATTTCACTTTGTAGAAAACAAGATATTTTTATCACCGTTCATCCCAAAATTACAGAGTTGAGAATTTTGGTCAATCCCACCCATCCCCAATTTACTGTGCATTAAAGGCGGGGTGCATGATCTCTGAAAGCCAATGTTGATATTTGAAATCACCTAAACAAACACGCCCCTACTCCAATAGAATCTGGAGCTTCTTTTGATAGACCCGCCCCAGGCAACGATGTCGGTTAGTAGACACGCCCCTTACTGCTGTTATCTAGGGTTTATTTTGGCCCATAAATATATATTATCAATTCAAACCCACACCTTTGTATTGCTCCACCAGTTGAACTACAGGAACTACTTTCTTTTGTAAGTTGTTTTGGATAAAAGTATCTGCCAGATGTATTGCAGTTAGGGCACTAATTCCTATAATAATAGTACTTTTCAGGAAAAATGTATAAATAATGACAAGTAGTAGTCATGCATTGTGACATGTTATGTGATGTCATGGAAAAACGAAGGTGTTAATATCTTGTTTTTGTCTGGGTAATACTTAATGCAGCCAAACAGGTTTTGATCGATAATCCTCTGGGATTTACTTCACAACAACCTGTTTCAATTCATAAAAACAGAAAAGCCTAAAGCCAGATAAAGTTGAGATAGGAACACAAACGTAACAACTGCAGTCATCGTAGGGTGTCATGGAGTGATCACGACAACCGTTATCCAATTTCAGATTATCTTCAGATTACCTTTTTGTGAGGCTATGCGTGGCCTTTTACAGGTTTTTTTATATATGACGTGTGATTTTTAACAGGAACCCACAACAAAGAAAGCTTTTGAAGCCCTTCTGTACCGATCTGAGTGAGTAAGCGACGTATCATTTCTCCGGGGCCTCCGCTTTGTTTGCGACGTAAACGCAGTGAAATCAAACCTCGATAGCTTGTGCGAATCCCCTCTAGTGTTTTCCCACCTTTACGTCACCCAGGTTGGTGCTTTCATGGACACAAAAACGATTGTTTTGTATATCACGCACATTACAGCCTACATCCAAAACATAAGTGAGAAAACCGGTACACAGGAAGTATTATTTTGTTTATGCAAAATCTTACCTCAAGCATTTCTTGCTGTAGACATCATCATAAAGAAAAACTCAATGATGTCACCATTTGAGTAGACATACAGAATGTTCAGTAACATGTGTTCCCACAATCAGATAGGCACGGTGTCGGGTCACTTTTAAAGTAACAATATCCTAAGGGTTAAAAATAATGGTTGAAGTAGTGATGTAATGTACTACTGGAGTTATTATAAAAATGGCAGGTGTAATTTTTGGTCTAGTCCATTACGTTGCATGAGAAAATTGTCTGTGTTAACACATCATAGGGTGTGTGTGTCCTACACACATAATTGTGGTCCATATTTGTCATTCTGATGTTTAGCGTATCAACACCTCGACATTCCCGACAAGTTTTAGTGGCATTACACAACATCACACAACCTTGTATGATAGAGATAGATAGTCATTTATACAGAATTTAGTTACATATTTGGTGTGAATTGTGATGTTATGCAAACATTCAGATTATTTATAATTTACATAGACGGTTTATGAGTCAAACTGAATATTTATTAGAAAATGCATATGGTGCAACTTGATTGAGTCCTTGTTCACATTTCTTCCTTCAGGGCTTTGTAAAACCAAGATTAAATTTCACGTTTTACAGTAATTTCACAGTATGTCCCAACAGAGCCGCATTAATTTACTACACACCCAAAAGTACGTACTTTCTGAAGGCAATGTACTTTTCTGGTGATGAGAAGCAGACAAGCTTGTTTTTATTCATATAACTTTAATAGGCACGGACTGAGTCTAGTGGGCAGCATGGGAGGTCACTCCATCATGACATTGACAGCATTGTACATATTTAGGCCATTGTTGTCTTTGGCTGCTGAGACCACCCAAAGTACAGGCGTTTTTATTTTTAAGTGAACACTGATACAAGATCTCCTCTCTGAAAACACAGACTGATCGGTCTGTCAGATGTTGTCTCTGAGGATGCACCAATGCCTGTAATCGGTATCGGCAGGAAAAAAGCAATTTTTCAACACTATCAGATGTCGACACTCAGATTGTTTAAAATCAGCCAATGATCATGGCAGATTGTATCCTATAAAAAGGACAAAAAATGCATCAGTGGAACTCATACTGTGTGATTATTTTGAAATGGGTGACAATAGCTGCGTTTACATGTACAACTGTAATCAGATTAAATGTTCAATCTGAATAAAAATTCAATCGGAATAAAAAGAGCCAAGCCGATTAAAAATCTAATCGTTTTGAGAGAGAGGTTTATACCTTTTATAATACGCTCAAAATAACATGTAAACACTTGATAGGATTGATAACTGAAATGGGGACTCTCTGCGCATGTGATATCTTCTTTTCTTTTTCAATGGCAATTGGCAAACTCTCTTTAAGGTGCATTTCCACCACCTACTGGACTGGAGTGTATGTGCAATGAAGTAGAATTGGCGTAATGGCGCAAAGAATGCAAGTTTGTTTTGTTAAAGGACGTCACATGAAGTGTCTGTCTTGTCAATCTTAAAATGTTTCTAATCTCCTTCCAATCCTCTGTATAGTGATACGAGACAGCGTTGTCCAGTCAGTCCATGATTTATACTCTGATCCACAAACGCGTGTGTTTGGACTCGCTCTTGTGGCACGTGAATGGGTGTTTTTGCTGATGCTTGATAATCAATGAGGTTCCGTGTCCTCGTTTATTAATTATGACCTGAAACAGACGCACAGTGATTTTAGGAGGATGATTTGTATGTGTATCTTGAAACTATATTTGTGCAATGTGCGAATGTCAAATGATCAAATCTGATTTGAAGCTTGTGTCATATAAACGCGCACATCTATCCGATCACATTATTAAGTGTTCATGTAAAAGCTATGATAGGATTCATCAATCAGAATGCTTTCAAAACTATCGGTATCCATTGGTATCGGTAGATGTCAAATATCGGCACAATTTTGTAGCAGTCCATCCCTAATATTAAATATATATAAGTAAGCATTCAATATATATAGTGATAATATAATTTCACCAAACTGTGCAGCCCGACATTGTAGTGAGAAATAATGTAGAGTAGGATTACATGATTTCATTGTTAGATTATGATGTTATTTCCCTTCGATGGTAAGTAACGTATGACGTTAATGTACCTCAATACACACAATAGCTCTCTTACAAAGCCTAGTAAGTACCTTGTGATCTATCACCTAGCATCATAGATGTCATGGGACCTCGTGCGTGACTGATTTGGATCACTATGTAGGCAGCAACTCGATGCCACACAAATAGAAGTCTCAGGGGACTTAACTTGTAATAGTTTCAAATGAGTTTGAAGCTTGTTGCCACGCTAATAGTGTCATATTTTAATGCAGAATACATTACAGGTACATAGCACATGCAAATATTGGGCAGTTAGATTTGCGTATTTCATCAATATTTTTCATTAAATAATAATATAGGAATAACCAGCATTTTTTTAGTAAGCATCATGTTACTGGCTATGCCTTTTTTGTCTCTTAATGTAGCAAGTTATATCCCATTTTAAAAGTTATCCATCTGCTTAAGTCTTAAGCCCGTACGTGCAAGGTTGAACGGAATGCAAGTATAATTTTTTAACCGTATGTGTAAACCAATGTTCGACACATGCGCATTATGACAAAATGCAATGCATCTCCTGTGCTACAAAGTACATTCTCCTGTAGGCGCATGCACAACCTACGCGTTCAATGTAGACGTGGTTTCAAAAATACTGTGGTGTGCGACGCATTGCATCACGCGTATGGTACGCGTACCCTCGCATACACATTAAAAATAGAAAATACTTTTGCCTTTACATTACACACCATAGCGTCCGGGTCCAAACACTTGATTCAGTGCCTTAAGCGAACTATACAAATACACTCACAGTGTGTAGCTTAAATGTGAGATATGAATAAATAGCGCTAATAAACGGCTGTTGAGATTGTATTCTTACTGTGCATTCAGACCGCCACCGTCGAGAGCGTCAAAGTGGTCGGAAGTCATTCATTTTCAATGAGAGCCGGCGGCGAGCTCCGGCGAGAAGCGGCGCGTCATGTACAGCGTGAGCGTCGAGGAGAGTTGAAATTAGCTCAACTTTATGGTAATGAGATATGACGCGGTTCGGCGGCAACCAATCGGAAGGCGGAAATGTTCACCGGCAACCAATCGGAAGGCGGAAACCTCCGCCTGAGAGGAGTTCAGAGAATGCATTCGAGCGTCCACTACAACTTTTCTTTAGCGTCGTTGTCTGGGCAGCCAGAGCTTTTATTGACGCTCTCGCCGGTGGCGGTCTGAATGCACAGTTATTGTGGGTTCACACCAGCTGAGTTTGAGGCGTCAAATTCGCGTCTACCGCATCTAGTTTGCTGCTTGAACATTTTGAGTTTACTCGCTTCATTCACGCGGAAATTTGCGTCATGGGAGGGGCTTCTGCGACTCTGCTCGCTTCCTGTAATCACGTCAGTACTAGAGCAAGCTCCTGATTGGTTAACGTTGCACGTTTTTCCGCCAAAGTTCTAATTTTTCAACTTGTGCATTTCCCGCGGCAACGGTCAATTCGCGCCATTCGCTAGAACTAGACACGCGAATGAGGCGGAATCGCATCTTCACATTTACTTAACGTTGAAATCACTCTTGCTTGACGCCTCTACCGTGGCTGGTGTGAACACAGCATTATATTAGAAATAGGTTCCAGAACTGGGTGTTCCTTTATATTATTTCATCCTTCCCACATGGCCTTCATTACATCACCAGGTAATTTGTCCGATAGGCAGAGGAAGTTATTACTTAATGGTGATGTAATCATTCATCAGCAAATCTACAGACCTTAAAGGTGAAGTCCAGAATACATTAATGGGCCTTTCCCATTAGCAGGGCTAAAAAAAGGAAGCAGCTCATCTGAAAAAGGAACCTGGGTGTCTTAGCAAACATGACAGTTGTCACCAGTCCCCAAATAAGGACCATGCTAACAAAGAAGGGTGATACTTTTATGTGACTGTGTTAAAGAGGACGAGATGATGGACAGAGTTGAGAGATGACACATGGGTGAAGGACAGAGCAGACACCAGTGGCTTGGTTAGAGAAATTAGGGCTGAGCAAATCTCTCTCTATCTTTCTTTCTCTCTCTCTCGATTGGTTCTGCAGACAAAGATGCAGCGTCACAGGAGACAGAGCTACGCCAAGCTTGGCATGTGGTACGTACAGGATGTATATGGGATGAATGTAAATGCATGGTGAGGGTCTATCTATTTCTTGTTACTGGGCACATTGGCATTGTGGACTCGTAGGCATACCAATGGAGATTTGGCTGAGCTGTCTACATTGCGCAACCAAAAGTATACGTTTGGTTGGATGCATCGCTCATGTCTGGCTGTCTTATACATGGTAAATAGTTACTTGGTTAATTGAGGTATGGCCTACCGAATACTGAATGCTCGTATCTTTTGTTGTCTCTTCGTAGGCCGTCTTTGAGAAGAGGAAGTTCTTTCACGTTTTTGACACCTGGACCCCAATGGGACTTCACTCTGGTGAGTAACGTATGATGTTAATATACCACATTACACACAATAGCTCTCTTACAAAACCTTGTGGTTTGCCACCTTTGTAGCATCATAGCTGTCATGGGACCTTGTGCGTGACTGATTTGGATTACTATGTAGGCAGCAACCTGATGCCACACAAATAAAAGTCTCAGGAGACTTAACTTGCAATAGTTTCAAAGAGTTTGACGCTCATTGCCAAGCTAACGGTGTCATATTTTAATGCAGAATACATTACAGGTACATAGCACGTGTAAATATTGGGCTAATAATAGTCAAACTTTCATGCATAGGTGTGTATGATTACAGATAACCAGACATGACATAACTTTTACATAACTTACCAAATGACTTGCGCGGGATGTAATACAAAAATGCTTAAAGCTTATGCAATCTGTTTGAAAATAATAATAAAATATATTTCAAAACTGAAAATTATATACTTTTCACTTTTTTTAAAAGTATTATATGTATCTAGTTATTGCAAACCACTGCTTTATGTGTATTGAGTATATCTTGCAGCTATATTAGCAAACCATGACATCATAATGTAGGAGGCTATTTCCCATTTTAAAATGTTATGTCCAAGGAAAATCTGCTATTTTTTACCATCACGTAAATGTTTCAATGGAAAACCCTATCTATAACAGGTGACATTTTATTTTTAAATGACGGGAAGATCCCCATCAGCATTGCTTCGATACGGTTCACAAGTTTGTTAATACTATAGCCCATAAGGTCATCTTTGTAAAACTATCTGCATTTTCCTCTACGCAAGTTTACTTTGCCCTTTATGGAAACATTGGCAGATATTGTTTTCCGCTTAACCATCCAAGAGTTAATCCGCTCGCACATGCTCTCACGCCATCGCGTGCCTCCAGACAAGCTAACCCAAAAATCGCCACCAATAACATCCCAGACTGCTCCCCACTTTCCCAAATTTCCATCATACTTAACCCAACACAGCGCTCGTTCCCACTGGATCAGTTAAGCGCTGTTTGCAGAAACTGCAAACTACATTGTGATTGAAAACAGAGCGCAGGCCGATTAAAAAGGCCCGGAGCATTCCACAGTTTATGAAAGTCAAGCGAAACTCAATCCATCTCTCGTCTGAGGAAAATGAGGGGGATGCAGGGACGGGAAAGAAGTCGGGTCGCTTCATCCCGTGCCAAAAGACATCCTTTGATACGTTTTCTCTGTTCTCATGAATACACACACATTAGCTCATCTAGTGGGCACATGGACCTCATTAGGCCTCCAGGCTGAGCTCCATTATCTCACCTTTAAAACGCTGCAGAGGTGAAGAGAAATCCTCCCCTTTTTCTTATCTGCCCAAACTCCTGGTACATGAAAGCACAGAGTTGTTGTCTTTAAGGTCATCTGCATGGCCATGGGGAAATCGTGAAGTTGCACATTCGTGCAGATCATCACGATATTGGGTTTGCCAACATATTTTGTGTGCCAACATGTTAGGATGACTTGAGATCCACCCTTCCACATGTTCAGACTTATATTTTCAGCACGTGAATTGTAAATTAAGTAATTTGTTGCATAATACCTGTGAAAAGATCAGAGGTTTTTGTTTTGTCTTAGTTGTATTGATCAGTAATTACAGTAATAAGTAGCGACACCGCTAACCTTTAATAAGCATCAGTAGCGGTTCCTACAGGGCTCCAGACTAACTTTTTTCACTAGAAGCACAGTGGCCCCCAACTGAAAATTTTAGGGGCACAACCAGAAAATTTAGGGGCACACACCGTAAATCAACATGCTAACCAAATATTAGTATATTCTACTAATTTCCACTGTATTTCCACTGTATTACAAATTAATACTTGATGATAGATGCAGAAATTACAATGTGCTGTTTCAAATTCAGTGTCACATTTTATTGTGCACTTTTGGAAAAAAACGTCAAATTTACTGGTTGCACATGTGCGAGTGGATGTAGAATTCAGTGGCACACTCTCAAATTTTAGGGGCAAAATGCCACCATTTGGGGGCAGTCTGGAGCCCTGTCCTATGAAAATAACTATAACAGGTTTGATGGTTAAACTGCAACGTTTTTATTGGCAATGTCGGGTTTTATAGTTATATGTGGACTTCAGGACAGAAAAAAAACTTTAGTGTTAAGTTCGTTGTTTTTTTAGGAAAATAAATCTTTTTTTATATCTTTAATAGGGATGTTTTATTCAGAAAATTTCACAATTTGCACGCAACTTTGCTCAAGTCCAGATTTGACCTCTGCAAAATGCAGGGTCCCAGAAACGTGTCTTTGATTGGACTTGTTTCTAAAAATCCAAATTTTTGTGCCAACAGCTTCAGGCTTAACATTGCAGTAATATCCATTTATGGTTTGTCCACCACGAGAGTGTTCAGTTTGCTTTTTAAAGGCCAAACATATTTGCTCCGTCTATGAGTTTGAGCCCTCGTCTCCTGGTTCTTTTCACTTTCTTTTGAATCGTTTGTTTGTGTTTCGGTCCATTGTCATTTTTTGGCCCTTGAATATTTAATGCTGTTTAATCCCATATGCATTTTAAAAGTTGTGGTTATCACTACATCACTTGCTGTTTGGAAAATATATACAATATATAGATTTAAAGAAGAGTAAAAAAATGAAAATTTTTGGTGTAAAATGTTTCTTTAATTCAAATTTTTATTTTTACGTTTTTGGCAATACTATGTGCCATATGAAACCTATAATAAAAGACTGTCGATCAAATCACAGTACAATTTTCTTCCCTCTCAGGGTACGTTTACACAACACTGAAGTGAAAATTGGTGAACTTTTTCGTTTTATGCGAATTGTTTTATACGCAAAAGAAAATGTTATCAAAAAATTAGGGTAGCACATTTCTGGGAATTTTGAAAACTTTCCATGGGAATTGTGTTTTCTTTAATTCCTTAAGTTTCCAACTTGGTATATTTCTAAAATTCCCAACCTTAAAAAAATCCATGTTTACACGGGTCTGTGACAATAACAAAAAATGCTCCATTATGTGTGACGGGCAAATAGACGGCGATGTTACTTAATGATGTAAATAAACACTATGCATCTGCGCACATTTGCATTCTAAACAGCGCGGTAAATACAAATAATCAAGACCATGAGCAACTTTAAGATGGACGATAAGGTAGGCAAAATTTTGTAAACTTTGTTGAAAAAGCATAAAAAAGTATTATCTTGAATTGCACAAACACCTTCCTGTTGGCCACCATTGTTATTATTGTAGTTGTGAAGTACTCATGTACAAGATGTCACTGTTGTCACTGGTTGCGTAATTTTCCAAACGTACACTTAAAAATCAGTTTACAAAAGTTTGCGTTTTCAGGACCCAAAACGCCATTGTGATGTAAAAAAAAACAGCCACGATGCATAAAAAGTTTCCAGTTTCGGTTGAAGATGTCGTCGTGTGACGTCCCTCAGATAACACAAAGACAGACGCTTATCTGCAATATCCATTGAAATGTTCAAAACCATGTTCAACAACATGAGTGACCTGTGATTTACTCAGAAAGGAGCTCAGCTGATGATTGGTCGGCTTTGGTGACGTCAACTAAAACCCTCCAGTCAGATTCTTGATTAATTCCTCCCATTGTCCCTGAATGGGGATTTGCTAAATGATAGCTCGTCAGTTATTGTTTTACTTTGTTTGCTAACTTGTCCACTGTGAATGGGTCTGATGCTCATTTAGCCTAATCTACTCATCTCTCCAATCATACCCGACAAGTGCTGCTGCGAGGTGTTTGGTTTTGATCACATGTTAACCTTAAAGACACACATAGCTTAAAGATATTAGTCCTGTTAGAAACAACGTTAAGTGTGCTTTAAATTGATACTAGTTTTGCATTATAATTTGACCAATAAAATGTCTTCAAAGATTTTTGCATATAAGGTACTTATCGGGTGATAAAAGGTACGGCACTTCTCATGTTATTGCGTTCCTATGACAAATCACTTTGTTGTTTTTCCTTGCTTTGGATAAAAGCGTCTGCTAAATATAAATGTACTTTCATATGAAAATCAGTGCATTGAATTTATGAAATATTTTGGTGCTTTAGGATGCTAAATATGGATACTTGATAGGGTAAGCATTAGGGATGCTCCGATCAGGATTTGATGTCTTCATAATCAGCCGATACCAATGACCGATACTGATTTATCAAGCTGATATGCAAGCTCTTTGATTACTGTAACCGTTAACATTTTGTCTTGATAAAGTAATACCACAGATGTTGCCTTTGTTACATTACTTACAGTAATTATCTAGCCTGCATTATTGTTTTAATAGAGAATAAACACAAAAAAGAGCAATTTATTATATTCCATTAAAAAAACCACTTCACAGTCTTTACTATATGAATTAAATATACACGCATTCATATAAAGTACAACAGTTGTTCAGTCAAGAGCAGAGAGTGATTTTATCAAGAGGTGAATTGGGTTACTGTAGCTTTAAGACGCAAGAGAGATTGTTCTGTACTCGTGCGCTAAATGACAAGCTGTGTCTGTGTGCATCTGGTGTACGCAGACAAGAACAGCTACAAGGTAAAAAGAAAGTTAAACGGTCAAACTTTAAAACGCATGCAACTAATAAACTTTCGGCATGAAGATGTAATGTCCGCGATAGATATATGTTGTATACGCTGTTTGATGGGGATGTGAAGACGACACATCACGCTGTAAGGATCGAAATGCATCCTCATAGGAGTGCGAGTACCGATCGAGTCATTTAATGCGATGATCGACCGATACCAATCTGCGGCCCATCGATTGGAGCATCCCTAGTTAGCATCAATAAAACTATTGCTAATATATATGGATTTAATATATATGGCTTGACCTCTTTCAGGCTTTGCAGGTGTTTTTTTATTATGTTTTTTATGCTAAAATTTTATTTTAAGCTCTGGCCTGCCATCTTTGTTTCTGACTCAAACTGTTCCCGCTCATGCTGCGTTTACACCAGCCGTGGGTGATTTACATGTTAAGTCAATGCAAAGAGGCAATTACACGCAGATTATTATCCTGTGGCGCGGTAGACGCAGGGAATTGAGCGTTGCCGCGGTAAACGTGCGAGTTGAAAAATCTTAACTTCGGTGGATTTCTGTGCCGCGTTAACATATCAGGACCTTGCTGTAGTAGTGACGTGATTACAGGAAGCGAGCGGAGTGGCGGAATCTCCTCGGAGTCGCAGAAGCCCCTCCCGTGACGCGAATTTCCGCATGAATTTCTCGAATTAGTAGAATTTCACATGTGATGAAGCGTGTGAACGCAAATGTTAAAGCGTCCAACTACACACGAATAGCGCGTTTTTCTGCCTCTACCGCGGCTGGTGTAAACGCAACATCAGGCGCACAGAGTGCCTAATTCTACGTTAATATGTTTAGTTTAATCCAGTACATTATTTTATTTTTAAATTGAATTAATTTAATTATTTTTTTTTAAAAGTAACTCAAATATTAATGTGTACATTAATAAAATAATGCGCTACTTTACTCGTTACTTCAGAAAAGTAATATTATTACGTAATGCATGTTACTTGTAATGCGTTACCCATAACGTGTTTCATTCATACGTTGTATCAGATGACGTCATGTTTGTCTAATGGGAGCTACCGTAGCTTCTTATGTGTTTTGAAATCGAAGCTGCAATTCATAATCTCACAGCTAGATGCCGCTAAAAACACATTACACCTTTTAACAAACTCCAACTATAAGCTTTAAACTTTGCCACATAGTTAATCCAAAATCTTTTTGCTGTGGACATGAGTTATAAACACATTTGTCTGGATTGTAAAAATGAAATTTAGAAATGATACATGCTGAACGCCTTTTTAGAGAACACCTCACTATCATCATCATAGCACTCTTTGTGTAAAAGCACCACTTCCCTTTTCTTCGGAAAAGCCCAAAAAATCTGGTCCGATAATGCAATTTTGCAGTCTATGTGAAGTAATAGATGTCTTGTGGGCTCTGGCGTTATCTTGGAAGGTTTATACAGCTATAATTCAGGCACAACCTTAACTAGATCTGAATGGTTTGTGAAGAAGTTTCTTGTAGAGAAAGGAAACACGGCAGGGCTCTCTGTGACCTCCGTGAAGCTGCAGATATTTTTATGACCCTTTCACACCCTGCACACAACAGGTAGGATTTTCACTAGCCAGATGCTCCACCAGCCCCCGAATCTCACACACACAGGTGCTAAAAGGCCTCAGGGATAATGATGTCCTTCCCGAATCTGGCTGGACCTCCTTAAGAGCCATTGTAATCTACAATAATGCCAACTTTCTGTACTTTGCATACTCCCTGCCCTTAACATAAAAGCTCTGTTTGGTTTCTTTCTCAAAGGCAGAAGTGGATGTGTATTTCGCTGTAGATTCGTATTGACTGTTTTTCTTTCCATTTCATAGAAACGCAAACGCAGAGAGAAAGATGACGTGGATGCTGTCAGTCTTTGCAGCTTTGACTTTAAGGTAAGAAACCAAAACACACACCGACTCCCTGAAGGCACCACATCGTTCCTCAAAGCAACAATACAGTACTCATTATAACATTAAGACAAAAATGTCCCCTGTTGAATTTTTAGCAGATCAATCTAAACAATCCACCCTAAAGAAAAACACGTAAGAATTTGTGATAAAATCGCACACATTTGTGGCAGAAATCAAAGGCAACCATTAAAAACTTCACTTTGTGGAATTTAATCTTAAAAAAACTTTCCACAGATAATCGCATCAAAAATAAACGTTTCATGATTACTGTAATTTCCCTCACTTCACAAAGGTTTAATTGAGACGTGTGACCTGATGTTGTGTAAACTAACAGAAGTTGTGTAAATTGACGCCACGCTGACCTCGACTCCCTCACGTTTATTTTTGGATTTTTCTCCTTCTGACAGGAATCACTCGTAATATTGAAACACATCCATGGTAACCCGACAACATTGCAGATTAATGAAAGGTCGTTCTGAGCACGCCCAGATCTTCATTACTTAGTCGAGTCATATATCAAAACAAGTAAAGCAGTGATTGTGTTGAATCAGACTTGTGTCATCTCTTAAGTGCAAGGCTGAAGCCTTCATGCCCACAAGGGATGGAAAAACTTGTCAGAACGTTATCATACAAAAACCAACCAAATACAAAATGTTTTTATCATCCCAGCATTTCTTCAACACATTGTTGTCATTTAATGAAAATTCTGGGTTAAATATAATTTAAAGGGATAGTTTGCCTAAAAATGAAAATTACCAAATGATTTACTCACTCTCAAGCCATTGTGGATATACACTCACCTAAAGGATTATTAGGAACACCTGTTTAATTTCTCATTGATGCAATTATCTAATCAACCAATCACATGGCAGTTGCTTCAATGCATTTAGTTGTGGGGTCTTGGTCAAGACAATCTCCTGAACTCCAAACTGAATGTCAGAATGGGAAAGAAAGGTGATCTAAGCTATTTTTAGCATGGCATGGTTGTTGGTGCCAGTTGCTGGGATTTTCACGCACAACCATTTCTAGGGTATACAAAGAATGGTGTGAAAAAAGAAAAACATCCAGTATGCGACAGTCCTGTGGGCGAAAATGTCTTGTTAATGCTAGAGGTCAGAGGAGAATGGGCAAACTCATTCAAGCTGATAGACTGACATAACCACTTGTTACAACCGAGGTATGCAGCAAAGCATTTGTGAAGCCACAACACGCACAACCTTGAGGCGGATGGGCTACAACAGCAGAAGACCCCACCTGGTACCACTCATCTCCACTACAAATAGGAAAAAGAGGCTACAATTAGCACAATCTCGCCAAAATTGGACAGTTGAAGACTGGAAAAATGTTGCCTGGTCTGATGAGTCTCCATTTCTGTTGATACATTCAGATGGTAGAGTCAGAATTAGGTGTAAACAGAATGAGAACATGGATCCATCAAGCCTTGTTACCACTGTGCAGGCTACTGGTGGTGGTGTAATGGTGTGGGGGGTGTTTTATTGGCACACTTTAAGCCCCTTAGTGCCAAATGGGCATCGTTTAAATGCTACGGCCTACCTGAGCATTGTTTCTGACCATGTCCATCCCTCTATGACCACCATGTACTCATCCTCTGATGGCTACTTCCAGCAGGATAATGCACCATGTCACAAAGCTCGAATCATTTCAAATTGGTTTCTTGAACATGACAATGAGTTCACTGTACTAAAATGGCCCCCACAGTCACCAGATCTCAACCCAATAGAGCATCTTTGGGATGTGGTGGAACGGCAGCTTCGAGCCCTGGATGTGCATCCCACAAATCTCCATCAACTACAAGATGCTATCCTATCAATATAGGCCAACATTTCTAAGCTTTCAGCACCTTGTTGAATCAATGCCACATAGAATTAAGGCAGTTCTGAAGGCGAAAGGGGCTCAAACACAGTATTAGTATGGTGTTCCTAATAATCCTTTAGGTGAGTGTATATGATTATCTTTTTTCAGACAAACACAATCTGGGTTATATTTGGCTGTTTCAAAAATGTAAATGGTGCTTCTGATTTGAAGTCCATCCGTCACATATATTTCTTACAAAATCACATCGAAGGCCTTTTATTAACCCCTTGTAGCCATGTGGATTACTTCTGTAAAGTATGGATTGACTTTTTTGAGTTTTCACAGAGTTGCATGGACTTTGCGGTTTTTTTTTTTTTGTTAAAACAAAAGGTTAATTTTCATCATTTACTTCCCTTATTTATGGCTTTGTTCTGTGAAACACAAAAGAAGAGATTTTGAAGAACAACATTGCTTGACTTTCGTTGTATGGACACAAAACTACCGAGACATTTCTACATTTTTTTAGTAATTTTTTGTTAAACTATCCCTTTATAGCATTTGTAGTTGTGTAAATAGATCAGACTTGTGGTTCTCTTTTGTTACAAACAAGAAAACCCCAAATGTATCTCTGACAGGTTGTTGGGGCTATTAAAAGCTCAAGTTGCATTAAGGTCTCAATTCACATCTGCCACCTGTTCACTGTGACCCAGACTATTTTGGGTTAAAACTCGTTTCGCTAGACCGTGCAGTAAACAACAGCCCCCTTCCACACAGGGCTTTGTACCATCACCTGTCCTGCAGGTACCTCAAAACCGAATGACGTCCCCCAGGAGCTCATGCATAAATTCTGCGATGGTAGACACATTTCCCTTAAAAGGTCACTATTCAGTTCTCCATATGAAATGACTAATTTAACCCACGCTGGATTGTTGATCCAACACTAAGCACGATTGCGATATATATATCAAGTGTGCGTGAGCAAAACGGAAACAAACTGTAAGTGTGTGGGAATGTCCTGACTGTATTGTGTTTCAGACTGGAGGGGTGTGTTAATAGTTACCTGCTCTGTTTAGTGGCAACCATCTCTGTTGAGGGTGCGCTGGCTTACTCAAGAGTTGAATATTAGTGGAGACACTTATTTCTATGTATAGGGAATTTTTGTTTAGCATTTCAGGTAAACAACAAACTCCTCCTCAAACTCCCAAACAACTTCACTGTGTTTACATTCAAACATTTATGCCGGATAAGTCACGTAAACATGATTCAGTTATCAGGTAAACGTCATAATGTGCAAAAAAATGCCAATTTTAACGTGCTAATGCCTTTTAGCAGCTTTTCCATACATATGTGTAGAAAAACAAATCATGTGGCAATGCACACCCGTATTGCATGTTCCTCGTACAGGCTTGTCTTGTAGCCACACCTGCGTTACAGTTGAACGAGATCTGTAAGGATGCCAAAAGCGTTCATCCGCTGTTGATCTGTCAAAGCGAAAGAGGGCTTTTGAATTGCATGCAATACAAATCTCAGTTCTTGAGAAGTCCTTTCAACATCCGCTTATAAGAAACTGAAAGTGGATATTATAAGATAGATAAGCCCAAATAGTATTCCTGTAGCTCAGTATTAAATGCATGCACAAAAAAATATAGCTTGTTTTTTTTTTTTGGATAAAATCATTTGTTTATGTATTTGGCAAAAGTAAAAAAAATCACTGACTGCAGTACCAATGCAGCATCCACCAGGGGGCAGCACTGTAACCCACACCGTACTCATTGTGACACATTCATTTTTTTCCAGATGAGAGGATTGCATGTTAGCTCACTTTCAGGCAAGCTCACACATGGCCCATATAAAGCGAGTCACAACAGTGTGCTCGTGTTTAACTTTAAAGTATGAGTGCTGTGTTTGTGCTTCACACCTTGATGTCCAGCTGTCATGTGTGTCAAGGTGTTACCCCGCAGGAGATTAAGCCACGCTCTCATACAATATGGCCAACACGCCTCTTGTCAAAACACGTCAGGAACAGTACGAAAGCGTCTCTCCCTATGGTGTGAGTAACGGGGAAGGACCTTGCTCAACTATAAATGAAGTCAAAGTTAGTAGGTTATGGTTGGTAGATCAGTGTCATTAGTAGCAAACCCTGCTGTGTAGCGGTGGTTATCAAACTTTTAGGGGTGTGAGATGGTGCCAGGGGTCTCCAGTTTTATAAAATACATTAATTTATCATAACTTCTGCACTGTAAAAAACTAACCAATCGTAATACATTGAGATTTGTTTGTGTCATTCGTTTTTTGGGGGGCACATGCCGAGAACTACTGATCCAAACATTAATGCATGTCCTGTTTCACACTCAAGTATTGACACAGGAGGACCTCGAACTCCACACATCATTCCCATCCATTTGCTTAATGTGCACCCTGACCCTTTTTCACACTTTTAACAACAATTTTACCACCATTGACAGTGTGGGAACATAGCATTAAAAGTTTTGGGTACATACACAACACCCCCCCAAGTGTAGAAATGAACTGAATGTGCTGTTTTGGTGATTATTTGAAAAACAGATAGAGAAAAGCTGCTTTTGTTAAGCGTGATTTGATTTTGCGGCGTGGTCCGGTTAAGTTTCTGGTTCTGAACGGTGAAACTTTGCCAATCATCAACCTCACAGTCCCAATACACACATCCTGTGTGTGTGTGTGTGTGTGTGTGTGTTGGTTTTGCTATACTTGTGAGGACCAAGTATTGAGAAACTACTCGTTTTGTGAGGACGTTTTTCTTTGTGAGGACATTTTAGGTGGTCCTCACAAAAATAATGGTTGTATGGTCTCCTAAGGGCCTATATGTCATGCTGTGCAAATTTCAGCAGATGTCCTCACAGCAATAGTAAACATGGAAATTGGTGTTATCCACTGTGACCGCGAGCTCCCCTATAGGACACACTCGTGTACTGCATCATACATATTGTGAGGAGGGGCCTGAGAGACAGCGATTTTTTTGATTGGATGGCTGCTTCCTGCTGGGGATATTTTTTGTGATTGGTCAGTTTAGTCATATTGCTACACTGTAGAGGGGGAAGGGAGGGGGATACGTCAATCATGTGCTCCGCTAAATTTAACCCATGAAAACAAAAACTAATTCAATTAACAAACTATACATGATTAGAAAGGGTTCGTTTTAAGATGCAAGTTTAAATATGATCTTTGATTACTCTGAAAATGTTATAATGACAGTAAGTAAAAAGAGGTTTTAAAGCAAAGTCGATCACTTTTGTTCAAAATATGAGCATCATCCGCATTAAAACGCATGTATTATCGTCATGAAAACGCGTGACAAAAACAACACCTCTCAACATTTCAATAAACAATAAAGTGGTTTACCTTGTCTGAATAACACGATCGTCTCCGTAGTTTCACTGCTAAGCCGACGCGAATATGAATGAACGTCTTAAATGACTCTACTGAATCAATGAATTTAGCGAGTCAGTGATTCTATTACGCATTCATAAAGACACTTCATTCCTCAATGAATCGGTCGTTCGAAAGAATCAGTTAAACTAACGATTCTGTGATCAAATCAGTAACTTGCCACCACTTATTGGATTTAAAACGTCTAATCTTGAATGTATTAATTGAATTGCATTAATTCCTCATTTGAGCCTCATTTAAATGTCTGAAAATATACTTACAAGACACTGTTCAATACACCTACAATGTTCTGTTCAAATTAGTTTAGCAAATACTGATTTCAAATGATTGGTATCTTATTTTATATAGTTTTAATTGGAAATTTTAAATATACATTTTTAATTTGACATAAAATATGACATTTAAGCATAATATTTGATTAATAATCAGAAGGTGCTCCTGAATCTTTTACTACTCCTAAAAAGTGAAGTGTATGGCACTGGTATCATACATTTTACAATACTCAGCATGTTTTGGATGTGATCATCATTTTTATGTTTCATGGTTATATTGGTTTTATCTGATGGCATCATTATGTTGTATGTTTAAGGTCTCTCAGGTCATATATTTGCCTCTTATCAAATGTTTTTCCACCCTAGCCCATCTGTTCCCAATCCACGGCCTGCTTCCTTTAGCAGCAGCCTTAGTTTTGGAAAAGATGTAAAAGTAGGGTTAAAAGAAAATATAAAAGAGGCTCGTAATGCCAGGTAAAAAAGGTTCTTGAAAGATCCTTCGGTCAGCCTTTAAAGTGATAGTTCACTCAAAAATCAAAATAATGTCATTATTAACTCACCCTCATGTTGTTCCAAACTCATAAGTCCTCTGTTCTTCTTCAGAACAAAGTTAAAGATGTAAAGCGCGACTTGCTGAGCAACCTGAATGACTAACTAAAAGTGTTGTTACTAGTCGGTTTTAAGCATTCAAATAAAAATGAAGCAGCAGTATTGCACAATGTTTCATTGAGTCTTGAATAAGCTTCATGCCCAGCTGCACGACTTCTTCTACCATTATTGGACAAACTGATTAATCCAGGTGTGTCTGATTATTGTTGTTGTGACTACTGAGGTCAGGCACACCTGGATTAATCAGTTTGTCCAATAATGGCAGACAGGAAACAAGGAGCTGGATGAAGTTCAGGAAGTAGTGTAGCTGGGCATAAAGCCTATTTTCACAGTGATTTGTTGCACAGTAAAATGTTTGAGTTCTGTAGCCTTGTTTAAGCTTTTTGTATGGCTAACAAATGGGTTATTTGCAGCTTAATTGATTAAAAGGGTGATAGAGACGGTATTAGATCTGTATTGACAGATACTCAAGGTTGTGGTATCGACATTGTTATCAGACATGAAAAAGTTGTATCAGCCCAGCCCTAATAAAAACATCATCAACGTGTGACATTAGTGGGTCAGTTAGAATTTGTTCAAGCATCCAAAATACAGTGAATAAAAAAGAATAAAGTAAATGGGGTCCACAAACAGTTTAGTTACAAAGATTTCTCAAAATATCTTCCTTTGTGATCATTAGAACAAAGACATTTATATGGGTTTGTAACAACATAAGAGTGAGTAAATGATGACAGGATTTTCATTTTTGGGTGAACTATCCCTTTAATGTCTTTAAACATATCAAACATTTTATTAAATGCATATTCAGAAGATTTGTTAATAAGTGTTTTTAAGAAAATCATGTTGGATATCTTGAAAGCAAGATTTTGTGAGAATCACCCATGTATATGTTGGACGTCATGTGATCAAATTCTGAAAATTGGTCTCATTAAATCCGCTTGTTGGAAAAAATGTATTAACAGTATTAACTTTCAGCAATATATATTTTATGGTTATTAGCTAACCTTGCTAGCTTTATTCTTTTTTAGGTGTATTAAGCTATTTCATTAAAGGTAGGGTATCTAATTTTGAAGTATGCTAACGGTAGCTGACTAGCAATGAAATCACGATCCTTCGCCATCCAAAGTCAAGCCTCTTTCAAAACACATGAACACGCACGGATCAGACGGACACATTGCATGTCTCATTCACCAGTGAGAAAACTTTGAAGTACAAAGTGCATAACATTACCAAAATAACCAACATAAACAACTGGTTTACATCAGAATTAGTTAAAGCACACTTTCGGTTGTGTAGACATAGTAACTATATCGTTGCGCTAATCCGTAAACGAACACAAATTTCATAAGCAACACAATGTTTCATCAAAGTATAATATCTGAATCCATCTCAATACAAACATATCGCGTACCTACCTTACAAAAATAAACAGTGCAACGACCCTTTCAGACCCTTTGCCTCCTGCAGCTGTTTGCATCTCGTGGTAAAGCAGTAAAGTTACCAATGTTCATTTGGGTTTTTGCTCTTTGCTGATCCAGGCAGTTTTTGCTGTTGTTGTTATAAAAGATGTCTTTTGTTGTGTGCCTCCTGTGCAGGTTGTCAATTCAGCAGAAAAGTTTGCCATTCTCCCTCTGTTTACAGATGGGAGATGAGCGCACGTGAACGCGCCGATGACGTATGGTGTCTGCGTGGACTCGCTGTGCGGTGGCATTCAAATTACGCTTACGGATGAGGGACAAAAAAGACAACGTCCGTTCGGACCGAGATCTATGATTGGTTGAACATTTTTTGGTCCTACGCCTTTCACAGATGACATAAATTTCTACAAATACTTTTAAACAACTTTACATAGTGATGCTATCAGGATGTGAGTTGAGTTTTAACCAGCATAACTAAAAATAACTCTGGACAGATACCCTGCCTTTAATCATGGTTGTGTGAAGAATTTTTTTTATTTATTTTTTAATCTGTTAACGTGATAAGCATTGATTTGAGCATTTGATTACCTTTTGTTGCAAATGTAAAGGTTTTTGAGTAAAACATCACTTTAGGGATTTTCACACTTGATATAGTTAACCCCGGGTTATTCTAAACCCCGGGGTAATTAGAATCCTAGGTTATCTGTTGTATGTTTCACATTATTCGTACTTAACCAGGAATTAAGAGATAACCTTGGGTATTCATAATCTGACGTTTCACACTGTGCATTCCTAAACCCTGTGTCAGGGGTCTCCAACCCTACACACCTGTCTGTAATTATCAAGCAACCCTGAACACCTTGATGAGCTGTTTCAGCTGTGTTTAATTGGGGTCATAACATTATAACCCTGCTTCCTTTCACACTGCATGCGTTTGGCACCGCAATGCGGTGTTAACCCCGGAAAAGCAATGCTAACCCTGCTTCAGAGCAGGGTATCATAACCATGGGTTAATTTTAGGGATAACCCCACTTTTAAATTACAAATGTGAAACGATCCTTAACCCAGGGTTAAAAGCATGGTTTAGAACAAAGATAACCCAGCGTTAAGCGCAGTGTGACAAGCCCTTTTTTGTATTGAAGACTAACCGGATGCGAAGAGACATGTTTTCTGGATTCTGTGCACAGCGTTTGACATATAAGGGATGACATTTAGGGCCTATTTACACCTGGTCACTTCATGCGTTTTCATAGATTGGATAGCTATCTGATTTGTTTTGCATTTACACTTGGCCACACAAATGTGTCTCAGCTGAATGGATATGAATCCGATCTTCTGTTCCCATGCAAAATGCAAATACAAAATGACTCGCTGAACTAAAAATGGCAGCCACTGTTGTCCTCTAACTTCATTTGTGAATGCAGTAAAAAAAAGAAACGCTTGCTGCAGCGCTAACTTTTTCATCCGTGTTTGCTTCTTCAAGTGGCAGGGCATCTGATTTGATCCAGAAACATTTTTAGTTGTGCTGGTTAAAAGTCTCCTCACATCCTGATAGCAATCACTATGTTAAGTAGTTTAAATGTATTGTAAAAATGTATGTAATCTGTGAAAGGCGTAGGACCAAAAAATGTTCAACCAATCATAGATCTCAGTCTGAATGGATGTTGCCTTTTTGTTCCATCATCCGTAAGCGTAATTTGAATGCCACTGCGCAGCTTGTTCACGCAGACACCATACGTCATCAGCGCGTTCACGTGCGCTCTGTCTGTAAACAGAGGGAGAATGGCAAACTTTTCTGCTGAATTGAAAACCTGCACAGGAGGCACACAACGAAATAAATCTTTTATAACAACAACAGCAAAAACTGCCTGGATCAGCAAGAGCAAAAACCCAAATGAACATTGGTAACTTTACTGCTTTACCACGAGATGCAAACAGCTGCAGGAGGCAAAGGGTCTGAAAGGGTCGTTGCACTGTTTATTTTGGTAAGGTAGGTACGTGATATGTTTGTATTCAGATGGATTCAGATGTTCTACTTTGATGAAACATTGTGTTGCTTATGAAATTTGTGTTTGTTTACGGATTAGCGTAACAATATATTTACTACGTCTACACAACCAAAAGTGTGCTTTAACTAATTCTGATGTTAAAACAGTTGTTTATGTTGGTTATTTTGGTAATGTTATTCACATTGTACTGCAAAGTTTTCTCACTGATGAGATGTGACCGTCTGATCTGTGCGTGTTCATGTGTTTTGAAAGAGGTGTGACTTTGGATGGTGATTTGAATGGAGGGTGGGATTGTGATTTCATTGCTAGTCGGCTTCCGTTAGCATTTTTCAAAATTAGATACCCTACCTTTAAGCGAGTGACATATATACATCCACTTGGGAGGAGTAAAGTGCTGACGCATGTGGTTTCAACAACCAGATGCATTTACATCTGTTTAGTTTTGACTGGAATGCGTCCCAGGCCACCTCCTAAAGTGGTTTGCACGATCAGATTTAAATCAGTCTCGAGGGCATACAAATGTGTGCTTTTTTACAAATGAAAATAAACAGACCTTCACTAAAACATGGTAAACTTTGTGTATAGATTGTGGTAAGCCCAGTAAAGAGGTATTTTTTAACAACTTTAGATCTCCCAAAAGTCTACAACCTTAATAAGATAAGTTTACATCTGGTCTGTGCTTAAATGTAAAGGGCCAATTCACCTAATTATTATTAATGCAATTGCTTTAAATGTTTTGACAATCAGCATCTTTACACATTTCCATCAACCTATCTATACATCCTTATTCCCATGCTGGTTGGGTGCTGGTTTAGTTGATGGTCACCAGCATACCAACACCAAAACACAACATATGCTGGTGCTGGTATGCTGATGACCACCAGCTAAATCAGCACCAAACCAGCAGAGAATGATGCTGGTCTATGCTAGTTGTCACCAGCAAACCAGCACCAAAACACAACATATGCTGGTCTTGCTGGTATGCTTTTTTTCAGCAGGGTTACCCAGCTCCCTTATCTCACTCCAGAATAAAAAACTTAAAAGTTGTCCATATGGTGTTGGTGTGGATGTGTATTAGGCTTCTTAATCTGCATAAATAAAGTGAAAAAGTCAAAACCACAGTATCAGTTTTTTACTAATGTTTTTCACTTTTAATTAATATTACCCTTCTGTTTTATCTCATAATATCTCATCTATTTCATCTATAGGCCCACACCTTCAATATTTAATTGAGCTTGCATGCATTTATGTGGAAAGTGATTTCGTACAAATGGTGTAAAACTAATATAATAAACTTAAATTAAAATCTAAATCAACACTATCCCCAATTAATAATATAGAAAGTGTAAAATAAAGTGTAAATGCATGTTGAGTAATTGCTGAAATTCAGATTGTGAAATTGGTGAAGGACTGCTGAAGCAGGGTGGGGGAGGGGAGAAGAGGCCGCATGGGGGAGGGTAGAGCACGTTGCTGTGTGGGGGAGGTGAAGACATTTTGGCAGCTTCAATCACTTCACTGTGCAGAGAGACTGAGTGACAGAACGAATTCAGGTAAGACATGTTTAATTTTAATTAACTTTGAGCTGTTTTTATAGTCTGACATAGTCTTCAGGATTGTTTTTAAACTGTTTAAGGTTTGCATTAGTTTAATTAACATTACATGAAGTTCTTACATTTGGTAGCAATTGTGTTTTTCAATTAACATCATTATTCTTGTCAATTAGAACCTAAACTGGCTGTGAAAACCTTGCTAAAGTCTTGTTTAACTTTTTAATACAGTTGATTTTCTACATGAAATCATCTTTCATAATGTAATTTAATGAACATTTTGTGAAAACATTGATATCTTTAGTATTTACTGAGTAAGATTGTCTCAAATATTGAAGTCATAAAGAAATTGATAACATTAGGTGAAATCAAACTTTTAAAATGTCTCCAGTTTGAGGATTTAACGTTTTATTCTGTTTTTAACGTTTTATTCACATTTATTAACTGAGTGGTACTTGGTTATATTTACTACATTCCTGTGAATGAATAATTTAACCCATTGTAATTGAAATGATGTGATGATTTACTTTGTGGTGATCTTGATCAGATATATTTTTTTATTTAACAGATAATGGAAAGACAGAATCAAGAAAATGAGAAGGTATGTCTGTAGTACCTCAGTTTTTTACAGGCAAATACTCTTTTTAAGTTTTATTTGACATTATACTAGCATGTGTTATGAACATGAGGACAATCGTCTTTAATACACAATAAAATCTTCATAAGAGTGTGGATTTAAATTACTACGTGCTTATACCACCATTAATGTTTTACAATTTCATGATAAAAGTTCAGTTTCATTAATTAAAGGAAAATATGATTAATTTGTATGCACCACATCTCTTTTAATGCTTAATGTCTCTTAGGTTTCATAACACCTACAAGATTAACACGCTGATCAATGTTGACAAATAATATGTAAGTAAATGACATATATGTATTAACACAGGTATCAGAAAAAAGAGGCAGGAAGAGATCAAGAGAGCATCATAGGCCTGGACAGGCAGAGAGAAGTGAAGAAGATGACCAGGTAAGCATTTTAAATGTATGTTTTAAAGGAAAACACCACCCTTTTTCAATATTTTACTTTGTTCTTACCTCAACTTAGATTAATTAATACATACCTATCTTTTTCAATGCTTGCACTTAATCTTTGTACAGCGCCTTGTGAATGCCTTAGCATTTAGCCTAGCCCCATTTATTTCTTAGGATCCAAACAGGGATGAATTTAGAAGCCACCAAACACTTCCATGTTTTCCCTATTTAAAGACTGTTACATGAGTATTTACACCAGTAAGTATGGTCGCACAAAATTAAACGTTTGTTTGGATCTTAAAGCATCATGAAACGCTAACCATCACTTTTTTTAGATGTTAACAAAGTTAGTTGTGTTGCACATCATAGAAGACAATGTCAGTATCTTTTAATTTTAACATCAGGAGAAAACTAGTTAATTTTCAGCTTTTTTGTGATATTTTTGTCTTCCGGGTTTAAACTCCATATCTTGTAAACGTCACGGGCTGTGACGTGGCAAACATGAGAAAAAGCACAACGCGTCATAACCTGAAAACCACGCCCACCGGTGTCTCATTATTATTTATAAGATAGCGTGTTCTTATCCAATGCGGAGATGTTGTGTGTGTGTGCGCCTGTGCATGTGCTCCGTGCGGCCAGGTCGTTGGATGATTTTCCCCACGTTGCAGTCAGGATTAGACTCACCATCAACTAAATTTGCTCTGGAAAGCTACGGGAGGCAGGTGGACTTTGATCTGTTCTGAGGTACCATGTGAGGACTTTTAATTATCTTCAAACACGCTATTATTTCAACTATAACAGTTTTACTTGACCTTTGTTTTAATTAAATATTATATTCAGTTGAATTATTTCTGTAATACTGCTAATCTTAGAAACTCTTAGTTTATTTCAGTTACCCCGCCCACTCATCATCGTTCTTCTCACAGCGTCCATGCCCATTTAAGTTGCATTTTTCAAAATGATAGTGAGGTAGACTGGAACTGAAACAGTTGGGTCTAATAAATGGGACTAGGCTAAATGCTAACACATTCACGAGGTGCTGTACAAAAATGAAAAGTGCACGCATTGAATAAAGATAGGTATGTATTAATTTGTCTAAGTTGAGAAGAACATAGTAAAATATTGAAAAAAAGGTGGCGTTTTCCTTTAAATCAACTCTGCTGGGTGTACATTTTGTCTATTGATACTGTTGGAAAGCATCTTTTGAGGCGATTTTTGTGAGCATATCAGTGAACACCCCTGACCACCTGATGAGTTTCACGTCTTTGTAAACGAAGGTTTAATGCATTTTAGGAAGGATTGTTCAAGTGCACCTATGCAGCTATTGTAGAGGTGGGAGGTAATACAAGACACACCCGAAAATTCTCGGGCCAGAATCATATGTCCAAATTTCAGTCAAAACCGTTCTATTTCATCATAAACAATCTGAAAAATAAGGCTTTAAGTGTAAAATACAGAACATGTCCTTTAAGATTGCCTTGAAAGGTTGTTCAGGAATTAGTATTGCTGTGATAATTGATTGCCTTTTCCAATACAGATATACAGATGTTCTTTTTCCTCTTCGAGAATATTCCAGAACCCAGAGAGAAAGACCTGAGTCAGATGAGCCTTATGATTCCAACTCAGATGGTATGTATTTTATCAGACTGTATACAGACTTTCAGACATGTAGAGCAAAGTATGTTTTGACTTGATTTGTGCATATATCATGATGTCTTGTTCTTCACACAGAAGGCCCTGACTCACACATAAAGACAAGAGATCATCAAAGACTGAGAGAAATGGTAAGATTGTTTGATGTAAAGTTAATTCATACAAAAAAGTCCAGTGTTAAATTAACTCTCACAGAGTTGATTTCAACACTTTTTCAGAGTTTATATAGCTCCAAACTTATCAAGAGTTAAATGAACACTTTCAAGAGACACTTTCAAAAAACATTTTTAACACTAGGCCAGAGTTTCATTTTTTTGACTTAAAATAGTGTTAAAATAACACTAAAAGGGATTCAGACAATTCACACTGTTCAGAGTTAGGTTTGACTATTTAGGCTTTGACTAGTTAAACTCAGTGCAGAGTTAAATATTTAACACAATGCCAGAGTTTCTTTGACTCATAGAAGTGTTAAAGGGGTCATATTATGAGACTTTTTAAAGATGTATATTAAGTATTTGGTGTCCCCAGAGTGCATATGTGAAGATTTAGCTCAAAATACCCCACAGTAGGGCTGCACGATATGAGGAAAAGCTGCGATGTGCGATGACATTGTTTAAAGGCGCAAAAGAGGATGTTTCCGCCGACTGAGAATCCAAAGACCGTTACTGAGTTTTTTAAATAATCATTTCTAGGGAACACCTTCCAAACCTCGTGCACGAGTATTTGAACACGAATGTTTGTTTACCACTGGCATATGCTGTGTCGAGTTCATTCACATTCATTATGTGAAATGATATGGTAATAAACACATAAGACTTAAAGTTAGATCAGTCGACGCTACTCCCATTTCAACTAGCATGTAGCAGACTGGTCACTGCCTTACAACTACAGTACAAGAACAACGTCGATATACCTGAATAACAGTACAACAATAATTATTTCCCAAAGATAGAATAATCACTGTTACCTGTCGGGAAGAATTTTTGCGAACTGCGCGGCTGTCTTGACACCTCTCTGTTCCTTCATTGATCTCCAGCGTTGAAATGTTTCTCCAATAACACCTCTGTTAACATTACGTTCTTCTGACAATTTTCTCCTCTTCTCAGCGACTTAAAAAGTCTTTCTCTTACGTCCTCTTTCGGGTTTCTTCTCTTCCGTGGTGCAAATTCGAGGAGGAAAGCAGGAGCGACAATGAAAACAAACCAAAACTAAAGACGGAGTTTCATGCGCTATGCGCTAGCCGCTATATTCTACTTCTTATACTATCTATTGATTTTCTGTGTTCTCCTCTACATCTACTCATGTAAAGCTGCTTTGCAACAATTAACAATTGTGAAAAGCGCTATATAAATAACATTGAATTGAATTGAACGTCTCGCACAAGGAACGTAATGGCAGTGATTGACAAGCCAGAGGGCCAATTGCTGATGCAATGATTGCGTCAACGATTGGCTGATGTTTTTAAGGCCCTACCTTATGCACAGATGACGTATATTAATATTATTACTTTCAGTGCACCTAATAAATAGTCTTTTATCATTTAGTAAAGACGTATTATGTAAATGTATTAAACAAACATCCTCTTTTCCACCTTTAATGTTGCGATGACAATGTGATTTGCAATACATTTTTTTTTTTTCATGTTTTAGGTGCCTAAAAATGCGTGGAAAATGCTAGGCACATAGGTTCTTGTCACATTCTGAAAATTTTAATGTTTTTAACAATAGGCCAGAGTTTCGTTTTTAACTTGATGCAGTGCGGACACGCCTGGAAAAACAACCGCATTGCACTGTGTGAGTGTCGCGACCGATTCACTTTCTGTTATGAGCGCACATACATTAGAAATAACAAACTTGTACGTACAAAAGACACGATATGTAAATCATCCCTTACACAGTTCCTGTGTTTGTAACGCGTCATCTCTTCTAAATCCAAATAATTCCATATAGCTGAAGTGCTGTTCCTTTTCACCACAAGGTCTTCGTCAGACACCACATTTTCCTCACTCATCTTTCCTTCCTCCGCCATCGTATTTGCTAACGAGCACAGCGTCACAACTAAATTGACACCTCACAAATCAATCTGAGCATAGCTGACCTGGGGGTTCCCCTGATTGGCCTAATAGCATCAACGCGCCAACCATGTCTTCAGGGCTAAAAGTGATAGGTCAAAGGGTTATAACACGTGCTTAGCGTGTTTTCCCCTATTCATCGTGTTAGGCTGTCTGTTGTAATGTGTTTATATTGCAATGGCGATAAAAATTCGATGTATCGTTCTGCCCTTCCACACAGATAATTTTTTATACCATGTTAAAGTTGCCACTTTGTACGTGTGAGCAAAAATGTGCCGTTGTGGGGTGTGTCACTTAAAATGTGAACGAACTAATGAAATGCAAACACTGATCGCAATGATGGTGACTTTAAGTGAAACACCCAATATCTAAACTAAGTTAAGAAAATAACTTTACATGTAAGATGTAAAATGCAAGTTTAGGTTTCAAACATAGATGGTGATAGAGAGGATAATGTTACAGACTGCAGCTTTTAACTCTGCATCAGTTTTACTTTTTAACACTCTTTAAGATTGGGACAATACACCCAGCAGTGTTCACCCAGCAGTGTTCAGGATTTTGATTTGTGTTCAGATAAGGATACTGAACATTAGAAATAAGCATAGTATGCAGCCACAGAATATAAGTTTATAAAATTTAATAAAAGTTAAAATCAGAGCATTAAATCTAAGTCTAATAACTTTGTTTTACCTACCATTCAATCAGCAGGACACATGGAAACAGAAGACTGAAATGTGTGGGCGGAGTGTAATTACATCTCTAATGCGTATCTACCAACCGCGTTTGAGGCGTCAAAATCGCGTCTACCGCATCTAGTTTGCCGCTTGAAGAGTTTGAATGCATTCGCGTGTCTAAAAAAAGCAAGCATTTGACGCGCATCAGAGGCAAAATCCACTTCTTGTGGGAGGGGCAAGTGCTATGCGGTTGTCTGTTTGCAAGATGACTGATGTTGATTGTGCATTTATCGAAAGAGTTACCGGTTTGTATTTGGTAACCTTACTATAGGGGGAAAATAAACGGCGTGGGTCGATAAACGTCACGTGACTCAAAAGTGAAATGTGTATTTACAACTTACCAGGTTGCCCAATGTCCTCACTGACACTCTTCCAAGTGAGGTCCTTTGTATTTCTGTCTCTATAGAAATAAGAACTTGTGTCGTATAGCTCCAGGTGACTGCTCACGGACAATATTAAGCGTTCCTTTAGGTTGAATGAGTGACTCCACAGCAGCAAGCGGGCTCCTGATTGCTTAACGCGGCGCGAAATTCCGCCAAAGTTAACATTTTTAAACTCGGGCGTCAGCAGCAAATTTGCGTCAAACGCAAAATGCACAAAAAGCACCATTCGCATGTACCGCGCCAGGCGCTCAATTCGCGGCATTTGTGTGAACTAGACGTGCGAATGAGGCAGAATTGCGTCTTCGCCCCGCGCGTCAACGTGTCTTCACATTGACTTAACATTGAAATCACTTGCGCTTCACACCTCTACCGCGGCTGGGGTAATCGCAGCATAAGGAGTTGGGTTAACACTGGCATGATTAACTCTAGCAATTAACTCAATTAAGTAAAATTTACTCTTTAGGAGTTGAATTCAACTCAGAAATGTTTAACACTGATATTTTAACTCTCCATTTTTTGCTGTGTATAGTTGATTGCTTTGTCCACTGACATTATTCACGTTTACCAATACAGATGTAACTTGTAATGTGTGATCTTCACTTTCCTCTTTTCCAGAATATTCCAGAACTCAGAAAGAAAGACCTGAGCCAGACGAGCCTTATGATTCCAACTCAGATGGCATGTATTTTATCATACTGTATACAGACTTTCAGACATGTAGAGCAAAGTATGTTTTGACTTGATTTGTGCATATATCATGAACTGTCTAGTTCTTCACACAGAAGGCCCTGACTCACACATAAAGACAAGAGATCATCAAAGACTGAGAGAAATGGTAAAATATAGTTGCTTGTCTTCTCCACGCACGTTATTCACGTTTACCAATACAATACAATGTTCTCTTTCCCCTTTTCCAGAATTGTGCAGAACCCAGAAAGAAAGACCTGAGCCAGATGAGCCTTATGATTCCAACTCAGATGGTATGTATTTTATCAGACTGTATACAGCAGGGCTATTCAATTGGCAGCCTGCGGGCCGAACCTGGCCCCTGAGATAATCCGTTCCGGCCCTTCATGTAGTCTAGTGTGAAAAGACATATCTAGAATAAATGAAGTTTAGATGGACAACGGCCATACTGTTATAAGGTTACGCGCGTGCGTCTGTTTCATACAGCAAGAGCTGAACAGCAGAGCGTGAGTCACGTGACTTTAGGCGAGTAGAGCGAGCAGCTTCTCCCGCAAGACGTGATGAGTGACAGTGGTGAGTTAAAGAGACCACGGACTCTATGGCCATTATTAACTTTATTTGTTGTCTTTCAAGCTTACAACACCACCTTTTCTGTAAGTTGTTGTCAGATACGTGAGCTCAATGACTTGCATATCCACAATGACATTAGATGGCTTAGTAATGGAAACGCACTGAAACGATTTAGTGAACTATACCAAGAGATCCTGGCAAGTCTCCGAAATTCAAAGCAGGCAAAGTTTCAAATATTATGCGAGTCATCGTTCTCACACAAGAATGCAATTAAACTGAGTAATCACTCATCGCAAAATATAGGGCTACAGGAATAATTTACTTGTCAAAAAACAGCATATAACAATGTTATGTTCCATATTATAACTTACTTTTGTTACGTGCAATTAAGTGAGTAATAGTCTTGTGCCGGTGTTAAATTTTCATGTTGCTGTGATTTATGAAGGTTTTATTACGGTAGGCGATATTACCACAGTTTTGAAATGCATAACAAAAACAGGTTGAAAAGATAAGCAAATGTCATTGTTATGGTGTAAATAAAAGGTTTAATAACTTAAACTTGTTAAAATTATATATATAAAACAATATCCAGTAGAAATATGTAAACTGAACCAATCAGAATCAAACAGAATAAAGTCCAAACTGCACAAGAAGACAACTTTAGTGGTTTAAATGATTAATTAAGTGCAAAATATTATCAATCCATATGCACCCCATCGTTAGAAAGCCTCTTTGACCTTTGACTGTATGGCTTCAGCTAAAAATGAGCCAGGAGCAGCACTGCTAGATGCTTGGATACTCTGTAAAACAGGGAAGAAAATATTAGGTTATGCTTTAAAGATGCATTTTAGACAATTATAGAGAATAAAAAGAAGGTAAAGCTTACTGATATTTAGTCTTTTTTTGCTTGTTTGTATGATTAAATATGATAAACAAATATGTGTGTTCCTTCAATTATAGTAAAAGAACACATACAGCTAAATATACCCATTTGTACCCACTGTACTGTGTATTCAACATACATAGTCAAATAAATTATGTATGTAACATTAGATTCATGGCTGTAAGTTTAAATGGTCATTATTACTGACAGTCAGACAGTGACACATCACTTAATTCAATTCACATTTATTTGTATAGTGGATTTCACAGTCAATGAAAATATACATAAATAATGTACACAATTAAAATATACATAAAACACAATTCTGAAAATGTAAATCATATTTTTTTTGTCAAATATAATGTACCGGTGTAAAGATACTGTAAATTGGGTTATATGATCAAACTTGCGTGACCTGGTAGCAGTTGCGTTTTGCACTTTACATTAATTGTAGTCTATTTATTAAGTAATTAACTTACTGTAACGTTACCTGTTAGACTCAATTTCAGCTATAATTAATAATATATGTTTAACCGGATATATATTAGGATAGCCAGTATAACGTTAGCTTAATAGACGTAATGTTAGACAAACTAAACATTAGCGTAACGTTAGCTAGCGGACCTTAGCATTGCTAAGTGGACACTTAACTGTTATTATTTAGACACAAGATATGAGATACGATGCAATGTATCTTACCTTTATCTCCGTGAACTGTAGATGATTGTCTCGAAGATGTGTAAAGTTTGTGTTCTCGTATTTTGCTGCCCCTTTCCGTCCACACATTCTACACATAGGGAAATTGTCTATCGCCAGCACGCCAGCAATCAAAAGTCTTTTTCACGTTAATTTGAAGACCCCGCAATAACACTACCGTGCAGTTTTACTACCGTGGTTTATCGTATTACCTGCACAAGCCTAGTGAGTAAATAAGTTAAATTCTTGTGTTAAATTGAGTGTAATATGGCTCTCTTATTTACCCCTTTTGAATGTAGAAAAAAAGCTTAGTTGGATGTCTTACAATGCACTGATGTTGTTGTATGTTTCAAAATACAGCATGACTATGTTTAAATGTAGGAAAATGTAGTCATCATTGATATATCTCCGGACCCTCATTTGAGATGCTTTTCATGAACTGGACCCCATGACAAACTAATTGAATAGCCCTGGAATACAGCTTAGACTTTCAGACATGTAGAGCAAAGTATGTTTTGACTTGATTTGTGCATATATCCTGAACTGTCTATATTCTTCACCCAGAAGGCACTGACTCACACATAAAGACCAAACACGAGATCATCAAAGACTGAGAGAAATGGTAAGATTGTTTGATGTAAAGTTAATTCATATAGTTGATTGTCTTCTCCACTGACATTATTCACGGTACCAATACAGATGTACAGATACTTTCTTTTCTCTTTTCCAGAATTGTGCAGAACCCAGAAAGAAAGACCTGAGCCAGACGAGCCTTATGATTCCAACTCAGATGGTATGTATTTTATCATACTGTATATAGCTTACGCCTGTTTCACACATATTCCGTATGCAGTACGTTTGCGGTGCGTAATTTTTTACGTGCCCAAGTTAACAGGTTAGAGCTTTCACACACATCATACGTATGCGGTCCGTTGCAGATGCGGTGTGGTGCAGCAGTGTTGCAATCGTTTCGGCAGCGAGTCTATTTTTGCTGTACGGCACGCAAGCTGCACACGCTGATTTAAAGTGATAGCGCATAGGGCTGTCACTTTTGAGAAAAATCTAATTCGAACGGATTTCGAATATCATGCAATGTATCCGAATATATTCGAATATCTAGGCGCCCCCCCCACGCGCATCAAAAACCCACCGTAATGGAGATTCAATCACAAAATTATTAACAGTGACAGTCATAAACAGAGTTGTCTGGATTACTTTTTTACTTAATGTTTGAAACAACAGGTTACCAACTTATGAATAACAAACTTATATATATAAAAAAATTATTCAGAACAGTTACAAACAATAACGTGACAACTTAAATAGCAGCAGGAGTATATACAGAAGGCAGACGCAAACGGAATTGGCGCCTGCAGATTTTGGCAGAAAACTCAGCGGAATTCCGCGGATTTAATGCCCGTCATTGACAAGCACACATATCCCGCGCTTGAGCGTGTTTGTGAGAAGAAATCTCATTGACAACAAGCACACATACAAAGCCTATCCCGCGCGTTTGTGAGTTTGTACATTCACAAGTACATTAACCCTGCGCGTGCTGTTTGCTTGCCCGTTTTTAATGATAGAGAGCACAAACCCCTTGATACTTGAGATTAAATTAAACTTACCGCTGAGTTAAGCAGATCTCACTTGTCGTCAATGTGACGCGCAACAGTCAGCACATGATCATTTCAAATCCGTTTACAAGACAAATGCTGTTGTTGTTTAATATAAAGTTTACATTGCGTTGTAAAAATGATGAAATTATCTTCATACATGCTAATTTCATAATGCAAACGTATTAACACAAGCTTTTTATTCTGCTATAATATTTAACACTATAAACAATATGTCATTTTTTATAGCCTACAAACTATAATTCTATCTTGACATGCACATGAGGTTCATTTTGGTCCCATTTGATTCCCTCTCGTGCGGACAGTTGCAGTCGTCAGTCTCACTCTCAGCCTCCTTCCTATCACGAGGTGTTACTGTAAAAAATGTGCTACACATGGCATTTAAAAAACCGGATGCTTTATTTATAGTTCGAATACGGATATTTCACGTCATGTTCGAATGCATATTCGAATATCGGATAAAAAGTGACAGCCCTAATAGCGCATGTTTTGTCGTCAGAATAAACACAGATTTACACAAAAATGCAGAAATTTCACCCTAAATGGATGTAAATACAGTTTTTCAGTAGTTTTTTCTGTATTTGTTTAATCCCCGTATGAAGCAATTAAAAGGAATACATTTCCTTTAAATATAATGTTTGTCATATAACGTTTTGAGAGATAATAATGAGAGATAATAATGTTTTTTTTTTCAATTGCGTGTTTGGCGTATTTACCTCAGAGTTTATTTCAGTAATATTGCTGTATTTCCCGTAACAATAATACAATTTGCATGTCACTCTTACTTCCTTGTCTGTTTATTCATGTCATTATGCTGTTATTTTAATTATGTGAGAATATTTCTTGCCATATGAGACATTCATTGCCATTATATAAATACTCTCATCTATGCAAATACATAAATAGTAGAAAATGTATAATGTAACCATGCCTGTCACCTATATTTTCTCTTCAAAAGTTATAAGGCTAATTTATATTTATGATATATGTGGAGATAAATAGACCTTTGTTCCATTCATGTGTCCTGACCACTACACTAGAGATTTTAAACATCCTAACTAGTCTAACAAATAATATCTAAAGTATATTATTTTGTGAAGAAAAAAACACATCCGGCTATTATACTGTTTATTGAGGAGGCGCTTTTCAACAGAAAGTGTCAATCACATGATCATTTGATACGCAGAAGCAGCGGTTAGCAACGCACTGCAAACGGAGTAAGTGTGAAAGCACAACGGATGCTTGACGGATCCCACCGCATACGTACTGCAATACGCACTGCATATGGAATATGTACTTTCAGACATGTAGAGCAAAGTATGTTTTGACTTGATTTGTGCATATATGAGGAACTGTCTGTTCTTTACCCAGAAGGCCCTGACTCACACATAAAGACCAAAGACAAGAGATCATCAAAGACTGAGAGAAATGGTAAGATTGTTTGATGTAAAGTTAATTCATAAAGGTCCCTACTACATATTAATACTACATAAAGGTACTAAATATTAATTCGGTTGTCACTTCACCTTTTAATGCTTAATCCTGTTCTGTACACACACAGTTCAGTAATTTACGGAACTGGTTATTTTCATATTTAAGTAAATTTAAAGTTAAACATGTAGCTATATACAATCTATGAAACATGACCTTTTCAAGAGCTGACCCGGACTCTACAGTTCCAAGCAAGAATCGGGCCAGTGCTATAACATATATTACTATATTTTATCTTGAGTTTAGGTTTAATGCACATATAAAATATTATAATACACAAAAATGATAAGACATGCATACATAGTGATTTTAATGATGTTAACGCCACAATCACACTTGCTTGCTATAAATATTTACTGTTTGCAATCATTCTATGGTTTTATGACTTGGAGATTAAACTTGTGACTTTCTGTTTACTGTTTTTAGGTTCTCCTAGGCAGAAGAGTGGGAAAAGGCCCTGGAGTGATCCTGAAAAAAAGGCAGTTTGTCGGCTTCTTGGAAACACGATCATGTTAATGAAAGTTCCTGGCAAAGACAAGTGTACCAAGAGAAAGAACCAGTGCTACAAAACAGGGACTGGAGAGATATTAAAAATCATGTGCACAATACCATTCAATCTTGAAAGAAAAAAAGTTGATTGATTAACTTTTTGTGTGTAAAACATGTTTTTTTCTGCTTAAAGAGATAGTTTATTCAAAATTGAAAATAAGTATGAGTAATTTGACATCTTAAATTTTTGGGAATTTTTTTTACTGTTTAGGAGCACGTTTGTTTGGAAACAGGCTTATTCTCCCACTCCCCCACTGTTAATAAGTTAAGTTTTACTCTTTTGGAATCTATTCAGTCGATCTCCGGGTCTGGCGATAACACTTTTAGCATACATCATTCAATCTAATTAGACCATTAACATCACATGTAACCTGGAGATCGGCTGAATATATTTAAAAAAGGTTCAACTTAACTTATAACTGTGGGGGAGTTGGAAAACAAGCACATTTCCAAATAAAGGGAAGTGTTGGCCTTGTAAGCCATTGATATATATTGAGGTTTGATTTTGACAGGCTTTGGATTCATCATTTTCATTAAAATTATATATACAAGTATATATTCTTGAATATTCAAATAAATGTCTTCTGATTTCTTATTTTGGAGGTTGAATTGTGGTGGATGTCAAACCTTTTATCTTAGGTTCATGCAACAGGTTTAAAATTATAATTATAAAAAAACTTGAAATGGTTTTGGTTAAAGTAAATGTTCATCATAGATTTATTATGTTACAAACAAAATTAACAGATTAATTTTGTTAATAATTTTCTAATAACACTTCACAATTTTATTGATTCACTGACACACAACAAATATGTAAAAAAAAAATTAACCATGGTTTTACTACAGTTAAAACTAAAATAAAAAACATGGTTACTGTAGTAAAACCATGGTAACCACAAAATAACCATGGTTTTGACAACCGCATGGTTTTCAAAAACCATAGTTAAACCATGGTTAGTGTAGTAAAACCATGGTTTTGCTCATAGTAATCAATACACCAAAAAAACATGGTTACTACACTTTTACCACAATAAAACCATGGTTAATTTTCGTAAGGGTTGTGTCAATGACCATCAATCAATAAACGAGATAACCTACTAAGAAACTTGAATTCAAAATGTATTTGAACACAAAAGTGGCTTGTAGTGCAATTATATTCATTAGTACACGTTTAAATTAGTCATGTTTTAAATGCAACATTTAAATAGGAAACTATCAAATTACTGAAATAGTACATAAAAATAAAATAAGTTCATTAAGAGATTAAAACAGTTGTTTAATCTTATAAAGATTACCTATATAACTCTTTAAAACCGCTGCCAATAAGTCTTTAAAACCGCCATTATGTGATCTCAAATCTGCATAGCAACCGCCGGGTCCTCACAACCCCGACCAACTTCACCAGTTTCGCGAGTATCGTGTTTGTTGAAATTTTAAGTGATATTCTGTTTGTCTACTCCCCCCTAGTGGTAAAAATATTTTTTTCATTGTCCTAGTGTCAGGGGAACACTGGGTCCTCACAACACACCCTCGGGTCATGGTCCTCACAAATGTACTAAAACGTGTGTGTGTGTGTGTGTGTGTGTGTGTGTGTGTGTGTGTGTGTGTGTGTGTGTGTGTATTGTAATCGATCACCCCTCACCCCGCCAATCACAGGGTGATAACAGCCCAGGTCTTCATTAGGCAGATCTGAAAGCAAATATTCATGTTCTTTACACCCTATATGCAATTCAAACACACACAAACCAATCCACATCGCAAATAGAAACAGACTTGCTTTCACTCACTGGACTTTTTCTTATTTATCTAACTGGTAATGCAAAGCTGAGATTCTTTGTTTTTATAATGTAGTCAAACGTTAGTTTCATCAGAGTTAAAATCTTTATTTTGAAAGTAGCGCCTGTTTTTATGATCTTAACCAGGAGTTTTAAAAGACTTTTGTCAGCCGAACCTTCTTGATGTAAATTATTAAATTGATGTACCCCCTGAGATCTAAGTTAATATTTTAATCATGTAATAGCACATTTGCATGTTTAACTTCAAAAACTCAGTTTTAAAGTTATCAACAGTGGTATTTTACATAGTTGGTTATATTTATTACATCCATCTGTTATTGGACCCTTCTTTAATTTATACATCTGTCCATTTTGCATTTTGAGTTTTCAGAGATATAGTGGTGTTGTGTAATGGTCAAATGACATGCAGATAAAAATATGAGATATATTTATGTTCGCGTTTTATTTAGATTTTTATAATTTTTATGAATGTTTGTGTTTTATTTAGATTTTTATAATTGTTATTTATGTTTGTGTTTTATTTAGATTTTTATAATTTTTATTTATTTTCGCATTTTATTTAGATTTTAAATTTTTTTATTTATGTTGTGTTTTATTTAGATTTTTAAAATTTTTATTTATGTTTGCGTTTTATTTAGATTTTTATAATTTTTATTTATGTTCGCATTTTATTAAGATTTTTATACATTTTAATTATGTTCGTGTTTTATTTAGATTTTTATTTTTATTTATGTTTGTGTTTTTTTTAGATTTTTATAATTTTTATTTATGTTCGCGTTTTATTTAGATTTTTAGAATTTTTATTTATGTTCGCGTTTTATTTAGATTTTTATATTTTTTTATTTATGTTCGCATTTTATTTAGATTTTACATTTTTTTATTTATGTTCGCGTTTTATTTAGATTTTTTACATTTTTATTTATGTTCGTATTTTATTTAGATTTTTTACATTTTTATTTATGTTCGTATATTATTTAGATTTTTTACAATTTATTTATGTTCGTATTTTATTTAGATTTTTATAATTTTTATTTATGTTCGTGTTTTATTTAGATTTTCATAATTTTTATTTATGTTTGTGTTTTATTTAGATTTTTTATTTTGATTTGTGCGTGTTTTATTTAGATTTTTTTGTTTGTGTTTTATGTAGATGTTTTTACATTTTGTTTTTACGTTTAGATGTATTTACAGATGTTTTGACTTACATTTTATGATTTAATTATAATAGATTTTTATTAACTCACAAACCCCTTGCAATTCCCCCCAGTTTGGGAAACCCTGATATAAAGATTTACTGGCGTTAATAACTTTATTTTTAGTAGTAGTTGGTGATTTTATTACTTTTACATAATGTGTTGTACTTCATACTTTGCCTAAATACTTTTGTTTAGTTCTTCCTAAACAAACCAAAACTTTACAGTACAAATGTTTTGTATACCACCACTGATTTAGCAACACTTAGTCCTAGTAGATTGTGCTTTGTTGGCTACCAGGTTTACTCAGACTTTGTCTGGCTTCATATCTCCTCCCCCCGTCTCGTGTTATTGGAGAGTTTACAGTCTGACTCCGCCCCTTACAAAACTCTATATGAGCTCTCCCTGCCGTTCACATCACTAGAACAAAGTAACAGATAGTTTAAGCACATGACCGACGGCGTGCGGTTAGAAGTTAAAAAGCTCCGCTCATGCGGACGATCCGAGATTTTATTTAAATGGGGAGTTTTAAGTTACATTAATTATTTATTTAAGAATCGTTTTGTGGATTATCGCCGACTCTTGGAAATAGCAGACCGACCAACCAGTGGATTTTATTGAAAGAAATGGTGGCTTACGATGAACCCTGTGTGGTACCTATCAAACGGACTTTACAGAAGATAGACTACCAGAACCAGGCTTGCAAAGAACTAGAGGTGAGAACCAAAAGCGAGTAATCTCGTCTGCTTGTTTTGTGTGATGAAAGCTTGTTTGAGTCGTTATCAGTCTTGGTTTTAATCTCGTATTCCTTTAAAGGAATAAAGCCACAGGTGTGTTTCTCAAGGGTGTGAGATATGAGTCAGTGTGCAAATCGAAGGGGGCAAAGGTCTTCTCGGTTTAAGTGGTCACCAGTGAGTTACTGGATTACGCTTTAACCGAGTGCTTTGAAATCCTGATGCCTGTTTTGGCTATTAAACGCACCCAGACAGGAAGCCTAAAACCTGTTTGTTCGGCTGCGAGCGGGAGTTTTGGAGGTATATGAATGCTTTTAGCATTAACCCCCTCAGGGCTGTTTTAAGGTGCGAGAGCCTGTAGAGATGAAGAGCATTCCTGTAGTTTAAAAACAATCACGGCCCAGGTGTGCTGCTGTTTAAACCCCGATGAGAGCATTCAAACATGCGTGAAGATCTTACTTCTGTTAGCAGGCTGATATTCCTCTTTGTGGTTTCGAGTTTGATTCAGAAGGGGGTGAATGGTTCAGTTGTCGGGAAGGGAAAAGAAGAAGTAGCGAATTATGAATGAATCGAAGGAACTTGGAGTTAGTTTAAAGGGAACATCACATCTCGCCCTCAAACTTGCATAAATTGCCTTTTATTGAACACAAATGAAGATATTTTGAATAATGCAAAAAAGTTAATCTGGAGCACCATTGACTTCAATGGTAAAAAAAGAATAACACTATGGAAGTGAATGGTGCCCCAGATCTGTTTTTTAAAAATTTCTTTGATTAAATTAATCCGAACAAATGTAAAAAGGTTTATGAAAAAAACTGGTGACCGGATATTCATATTTTCGGTGAACTATCCAGTTCCCCAAAACCATCTGATTCATTTATAGTTCGGTACTTCTCCTTTTGAACAATCCATTTAGGCTTTGTTTTGGCTTAATAGATTTTTTTGGAAATGTTTGATTCTAGGCAATTATTTGATCTACTTCTATTCCTATTTTTTATGTAAAGCTCCTTAAAATGACTTTATGCTAATCCCCAACACTACCCATACCAGAAAGCCTTTTTGGAAAGCCACTTATTTGATTTATGAGGACGTCCCTAAAACACGAGTTTACCAGATTAAGTTCTTTGTCTCCAAAGTATATCCAAGTAAACACACAGGCATATTGTTACACAGCAGGTCTAAACTGTAGTTCCTGTGGGGGAAGATCAAATCTCCCAATGCTCCTCTCTTCAGGGGTCCAGAGATTCAACCCAACCAGAAATAGGCACATTATCAGTTTATCTGTCTGCCTACATGTTGCTCTTTCCACTCTGTAATCTGTAATTTAACAAAAGGAGTGGGTTGTTATTGCAGGGCTTTCCCAAATAACAGACGGTGTGTTTATTTGCTTTAAGCTGAAACGTTACCGCTGCATTCATTTAAGAAGAGCGGTGCACAGATTGGAGCTTTTAGCCGCTTCCCCTGCGGTCATTTTTTACCACATCTTCTGCTTTTGGCCACCGGTGGAGACGTGTTTACTTCAGTGATGTGCTGCAGTGGGTGGCCAGGTCGCAACCAAACTGAAGTTGCAGATCTGCTAAGCAGCTTTCTGCCAAAATGAGAACACATCGCTTTTTATATACTCAACAACTGGAAAACCATCCATTAATATGTGCATTTTAAAAAGTCCCCCGCTTGGAAGACGCAAGCACTTCGGACTACAAAGATCATATTGTGCATACGTTCCTCAGACAGATGTCCAACCATCTCGCTTTGAATTTGTTGAGGTTGGCTGGAGGCCCAGTAATTATGGATATGGGGCTTGAGAGCGTCCCCCCCACCTTTTACAGGGGGTTCAGGTGTGCCTGTCGCTCTCACGCGAGGGCTGCAGGGCCTGCCCCGACACGAAGCCATAAACAACTCTTGAGGTAGAGTTTACAAGGCTCGGGTCAAATCTGTAATTCACCATGGTGGTCCCCATAATCCACACGGTTATATTTATCTCGGCTAAATGACTACAAGCACTTGATTATAGAGGGTCTGTATCCTATAGTTAGTGTATTATGCCGAGTGCATGTGTCATTAGCATAGGACAGCTGACAGAGGAGTTGCCGACATTCCAGTCATGCCTCTTGAACCCTCGGTCCAGGGTCACCATCAGAAAGGGTCTTTGTCTTTTGTGCGACGGGGTCACTCTCAACCTCTGACTTCCAGAGGTTGTAGCCCCAATCAACCTGACCTCCGGTTGAGCCTTTCACACCCGTTTAGTCTAGTCTGAATATAAACTTGTTATGCAGTTAATAATTCAGTTTCCATTTCCGTGTCTCCTCATAGGAACCCTGTACCAAGCGCGTGCGGCCCCTAGGCCGAGTGACCTCCCTGGCGAACCTCATCTCACCCGTGAAGAATGGGGCCGTCCGACGTTTCGGCCAGACCCTCCAAGCCTCGTTTCGGGGCGACGGTCGGTCTCCGGGCGTGCCCCAGCAGAAGCCCTGCAGCAAGGCCGCAGCCCCGACGCCGCCCAAACGCCGCAACAGCACGCTCTGGTCCGAGACCCTGGACGTCCACCAGAAGGGAACCTTTTCCACCAAGGAGATTAAGAGACAGGAGGTGAGTGCAAAATCCCAGACTATTGATGTCCCCCTGCCAGACGCTACTGAATAAGGCTCGTGTGACTTATTAAATCCAAATGGCCGGAGGCTTGGAAAGCGCATCCGTTGTTTTTATTCGCTCAAGGTCTGGCTGTGTTTATTTGGCGCGTGATCTTGGCACGCAGCGAAGTGGAGCAGAAAGAATCAGACCGCATTCTAGCGTCTCCGAGTCAGACGTACAGCACTAACACAAATTCGTCAGTCTGACGCATAAGTCTCGCCTCTCATTCACAACCAGACCTTGTAATAAGACGTCGAAGCAAGCCTGCCAAAATTCTCCCAACAAAGAGAGAAATATCACACAGATGTTAAACAACAACTGACCAAGCTTTTGCTGTTTAACCACTTAACCGAAAAGGTGATGCACACCTTCAAAGAAATATAATATAGAAGCCTAATCTTGGTCTTGTTTTAAAGGCGACACTTTTAAGTTTTTTACGAAAGTGTCTGAAGATGAAAAAAATTAATAAAAAAAATGTTATAGCAGTTTACATTTATTGTAATAAATAAAATAATGTAATAAAGTATATATTTTATACATAAAATGAGATTTGCGTTACACTTTTAGTGGTTTTACCAACAATGGCCACTAGGTGTCAATGGTTTGCATATTCTTGTCACAAATTAATAAATTACTGTCACTGCATTATTATTATTGCTTAAATATGAAAACTATATTAACTTTCCAACAATATATAGTTTGTCATGATGTATATATCAAAATATTGACGTACACTCATTGAGCAGGACAGCACCAGTTTTAAGATAGTCAAGAAACTTTCGTCTAAATGTTTTGGACATCTTAACAGTTTCATGCGCTCATAAGGTGACCACTTTATATGTTCTCGTTCTCTCCAGGCTATTTTTGAGCTGACTCGTGGAGAACAGGACCTGATTGAAGACCTGAAGTTAGCCCGAAAGGTTTGTCTAATTTACATTTTTGGAAAACGCGTTCTTGCGTTGGCTTTCTTCCTCCATTTATAGCCAAAAAATGTCTCTCTGTAGCTGTTAGTTACTCATCGTGTCTTCATTTTGTGTCCAGGCGTACCATGACCCGATGTTGAAACTCTCGATTATGTCCGAGGAGGAGTTAACGGCCATCTTCGGAGACTTGGACGCTTATATTCCCGTTCATGAAGGTGAATGTCACAAAACATTTTGTTCCCTGATTATTATTTACTAAATGTGATGAGCAGCACTAACTTAATTTCTATCCAATCAGATCTTCTCGCTCAACTGGCGAAAGCCACAGGCCCGGATGGTACGGTGAGACAGATTGGCAAGATTGTTGTGGACTGGGTGAGTACTCTCATGTGTACTACATTGAAAAACGATACCCGTTGAGTGTTGCTGAAGTGTTAAGAGTCTCTCGCATTCCTCCACAGCTGCCGAGGTTAAACGCTTACAGGGAATACTGTAGTAACCAGCTGGCCGCCAAAGCGCTCCTCGACCAAAAAAAGCAAGACCCGAGAGTTCAAGACTTTTTGCAACGTTGCCTCGAGTCGCCATTCAGCAGGAAGCTGGACCTGTGGAGCTTTCTGGACATCCCTCGCTCACGACTGGTCAAATACCCGCTTCTTCTCAAAGAGATTCTCAGACACACGCCGCCAGATCATCAGGACACGGCGAGTCTCGAGAAAGCGGTGAGTGTCAACGCATCTAGGCTTTCAAAGCATGAATATTTTGGAGACATTTGGTGTTGAAGTCTCGTTTCCCATTTTCAGATAAGCATCATTCAGGCCGTGCTGGCCGATATTAACATGAAGAAAGGAGAGTCGGAGTGCCAATACTACATAGATAAGCTGGAATATCTGGATGATAGACAGAAAGACCCACGCATTGAGCAATGCAAGAGCCTGCTTTGCCACGGCGAACTGCGCAACAAAAGCGGCACGGTGAGTTGTTTTTGTTTAGATGGAATTTGTCCGACACAATGACAAAGAGATCTTTAAGATAAAAGGAGATGTACGACATGTCAATAACCTGATTTGTTTTGTTTTTTAGAAGTTGCACGTGTTCCTCTTCACGGAGGTTTTGGTCTTAACGCGGCCCGTGACGCGGAACGACCGCCACTGCTATCAAGTGTACCGTCAGCCGATCCCAGTGCAGGATCTCGTTCTGGAGGACCTCCAAGACGGAGACGTACGCATGGGCGGCTCATTCAGAGGGGCGTTTAGTAACGCAGACAAAGGTACAAAATCTAAAGGGTAGCATTTTGTTATTTCTTTCTACCCGGTTGTCATTTACTCACAAACATTTCTCTTTTTTTTAGCCAAAAACATCTTCCGGGTTCGCTTCCAGGATCAAGCTCACGGTCAGTCCCACACGCTGCAGGTCAACGACATCTTCCACAAGCAGCAATGGCTCAACTGTCTCCGTTCCGCCATGTCGACCTACAAAGACTCCGCCATTCCCGAAGACGAACCCCTGTCCACCCCCCCACCGGCGGACGCTTGCAGCAAACGCCGTTCGTCGTCCATCTCTGCCGTCATGCATATGGAAGAGTCGGATGAGAATTGCCCGAGCATCGCGTCTTCCGCCCCTTCGTCTCCCAGCTCGGAGGAGCCGCCCAGCCCCACGACCTCCACCACCTCCACCCTCTCGTCTTCATCGTCGTCGTCGTCATCATCATCTTCCGTCCCCTTGTCCCGCAAATCCAAAAAAGACAAACGTTCGCTCTGCTCGTTGGGCAAACGGAAGGAGACCATGGTGTAAAGCAAAGACTTTGAGGACTGAGCTATCCCACCATGCGGAGGACTTGTATTTATGTGTGTATGTTTCTACAGCAGTGTTTGTGTGTTACTGTCCACAATGGCAGCTATTATTACCAAATCCCAACCTGAACCCTACTATGTCCACCTGTACCGGAAAGACAGTATTTGTAAGACGAATGCGTGGATCGCGAGGGATCGGAGACGGATGGCATCCCATCCCGCACACAATCGCACATTTAGTCTTGTTTACTGTTAGTTTGGTATTATTTTATTAATGTTGTAATTAAAGTTTTACTTTTTTAAACTTTGCATTAAGATATTTACTGTAGCTCTTTTTTGTTTTTATCCAAAAGCACTGTGGTAAACGTTTAGCTGTTAAAATATGAATGGAAAGATACCCAATGAATACTTTGTAAAAAGAAAAGAAAATACTGGAAAGCAAGTCTTACTGGTACATTCCCATGTTTAATTTTAAATCAGATGGCATTGTTTTTATCAAAACAGCACGGAAGATAGCTACGTTCAGTAGCTGAATGATTTTAAGCGTTATTATTTTGTTTTACTCAAACCTGAGCCATGTTTTTCAAACGTTACGGAGGAATATTCAAATGTAGTATCTTGCATGGAGCTTTACTTGTTGAGTCCTGTTTATTTTCATGAGGGCTCAGTGCATGTACATGCGTGTCAGAGCAGAAGATGAGAGTCGTATAGAGGGGTAGATGTATGTTTAATGAGGGTTCGAGAAATGTTGACGTGAGACTAGAAAGGAAACTGGAGTAGCATTGGACACGATTAGAGAGACTTGATGATCAGCACTACTAGAGATTAGTTTTATTTTTGTAGTGTCTTCATTAGGGAGAAAGATTTGGTGACCTGGTGAAAAGCCAGTGTGTTTTTTATTAAAAGAAAGATGAAGTATGTTGGAGAGGAGAAATTGAAAGGTACAGAATGTTAAGATGTTTGTAATGAAATTAATGGATGTACAATATTGAGAAAGACTGCGTTGGCTTGTATGTGTATGTGGTTTAAAAAAAATATTTAAGAAAAATAAAGGTCTGTGTAAGATTTGCATCTGACAACTGGGGTCCTTCTCTTTATTCTGATGTGAGTTTGTGTTAAAAAAAAATATATTTATAGCCTTCTAAAAAGGCAGCTGAGATACTGAGCAATTCCAGCGTTATAGATTTGACATCAGTGTAAAAAATATCATTAATATTAAATCATTTAATATAATTGAATGTATTAGAATGTTTTTATTACCAATACCAATATATCTGTTTATATTCTAATGAAAGAGTCCAGACATCAGAAAAATATCAGTCTGTACTCATGTTTTCTGTTTTAGATGAGAGAAATATACACGTGTTGTGTATGTGACAAAAAAGTGACACAATTTTTTGCGAGGCAACATACTTTCTGTCAATTAAATGCACAAAGCAGAAGCAATAACATCAAACAAAGGGATGGCTCTTCAAAGTAAGGAATAATGTATAGAAATTAGGGCTGCATAATGATTAATTGCGACTATTCGTTTGCAGAATAAAAGTTTTTGTAAACATCACATCAAATATAAAAATGTATGTACTCCTGTAAATATTTCTTAAATATATATACATGCACGTGTGTGTATTTATATATTCATAATTATATTACGCAGAGCACACACATATATGATTTTAACAAAAACTTTTATTCTGCAAACGATTAGTCACGATTAATCGTTATGCAGCACTAATAGAAATAAACCCAGACAACTGTCATCAGTGTGTTTTGGATCGCACCAAAGGGGTTTATTTCAAGATAACAACCTGCTGCCTGTACATTATCCCGGTTATTACTCGGCTATTTAACTCATAAGGTAAGGACTATTAAATATTGATTTGAAATATTTTTTTTGCAAAGACGGAATAACAAACCTTGGAATGTTGCAACTGACCAATCAGAATCAAGCATTTTAGAGCGGTGTGTAATAAAAAGAAATAAATGCGCACACAAACATTTTAATTTTCATATAATTATGAGGAAGAAACTACGTTATGGATGTGACATTTATGAAACCTGCACTCAACAAAAAAATGTGAAAACCCATATGGGAAAAAAATTATTTCGCTGTACAAAAATATATTTTAAATATATGCTAAATAAATATGCTATTAGGCTAAATAAGTTAATTTTATAAAGTATAATTTTACAATTAAAAATATATTTAATTTGAACCTTTTTAAAACTGTGTTTGTAAGTTTTTATTCCAATGCAACGTGAATATATTTCCTTTGATTGAAATGGCTAAATATATTTTAATGTTTTAAAATGTATTTACTTGTAAAATACTTTTCAAAATATGCAATATATATATATATATCTGTGAAAAATATTATTTTTAAACATTTTTCAAATTTATTTCAGCAAATATCTTTTTTTTGCCATTTTTTGTAGATTTTGAAGATATTTGCTGTATGGGAATGTTTAAAAACGTAAAGACCTCGCACTGATATTTACATCTCCAAATATTGAAAAACATTTTGTAAAAATAAAAAGATCCGCACACAAAAATTGGGAAAAAATCTCAAAATAATTTATTGTCCAAATGCCACATTAAGTGCAAACTTTTTTGGGATTAAATCCAAGCATACACCTGCGGTCAATTTAATAGGCTTATTACCGCAATCATTATAATATACCGGACATTAATTATTAAACCATAAAGGCAAACAGACACAATGTCACAATATTATTTTTGAATCTTAGCACCGCCTGAGGGTTTGTGTATCAGCATTAGTTTGGACTGTTGTCTGGCGCTATGCACGTCAGCGTAACTTAACTTCAGTGGCCGGTTGCATAAACCTTTGTGACTGATCTTAAAAGTTAGTCATAATTTTTTTCAAGAATGATCATAACTGTTTTCAAGGGACATCTCACTTATTTTGAAAAAAATTCCAATTTTCCAGCTCCCCTAGAGATAAACATTTGGTTTTAGACCATTAGCATCGCGCTTAAAATAACCAAAGAGTTTCAATATTTTTCCAAAACAGTAAGAATCAAATATTTTAATCTGGGGAGCTGAAAAAATGAGCATATTTTCAAAAAAAGTGGAGTGTCCCTTTAAGTATAGAAAGGTAGATTGGTCTTATTTATATCCAAATAAATAAGACTGATTAGCCCTACACTGTAAAAAAAATTCCGTAGAAATTGCAGCTGGGTTGCCAGTAACTTACTGTAGATTTACATTTATGTTTTTTACTGGCAACATTTTGTTCAAAGTTAAATGAACATTAAACATTTACAAGTCTTTATCTTTACAGAGTAAAACAAAACAAAAAACAGCATCCAGCAAAACATTCTGGGAAACAAAATCTGAAGCAAAAAACAGAAAAAGGTTGATGATGATTTCTGGTTCCCAGAATGCTTTGCATGAGGCTGTTATTGTATAGTTTTATTCTGTAAAGATAAAGACTTGTTAAAATTTCAAATTTATTTAACTTTGAACAAACTCTTGCCAGTAAATAACATAAATTTAAATCTACCGTAAATTACCGGCAACCCAGCTGCAATAACATTTTAATTTCTACGGAATATTTTTTACAGTGTAACTATTTGCTAGTCAGACTCATTCTTAAGACAGTCTTAATGTCACGGCTATTGTTATGCAACCATCCACTGGTCTCTGTTTGTTCAATGGTCTAACTAGTTGCTAAACTAAACTCAATGACAAATACCTTGTTGAAAATAACAAATGTTTTGGTTTCCTAAAGACGAGGGAAGATGGCGATGATGGATTACCGCTAATGTTATTTGATGGGAGGTTTGGCAGCCGATCTGTAGTTAAGCTTGTATACATTATATAATACACATTTTAAACAATAACATTAGCACAGTTTAGTTTTTGATATGATTTAGCTATGATTTGAGTCTAAGATAATCTATGTGTTGTTTATTTTGCTTGTTTTTAGAAATAAACTACACTGTAAAAAAAATCCGTAGAAATTACAATGTTATTGCAGCTGGGTTGCCGGTAATTTACCGTAGATTTACATTTATGTTATTTACTGGCAAGAGTTTGTTCAAAGTTAAATAAGTTTTAAATATTAACAAGTCTTTATCTTTACAGAATAAAACTTTACAATAACAGCCTCATGCAAAGCATTCTGGGAACCAGAAATCATCATCAACCTTTTTCAGTTTTTTGCTTCAGATTTTGTTTCCCAGAATGTTTTGCTTGATGCTGTCTTTTAGTTTTACTCTGTAAACACAAAGACTTGTAGATGTTTAATTTTCATTTAACTTCGAAACAAAATGTTGCCAGTAAAAAACATAAATGTAAATCTACGGTAAGTTACCGGCAACTCAGCTGCAATTTCTACGGAATTTTTTTACAGTGTACTCTTTAAATGACTTTGTTGTTATTGATTCTTAGCGGAGTTTACTGTTCCACAAAAGCCGTTTGTTACTGCTGAAACCGTCTATAAAAACGTATTTTTATGTTAAGCTTGATATTTGCATGGAATTGCACTTATGAAATAACATAACACATCATCATCCGATTGTCAAAAAGCTAAAGTCGTAAATTTTTTGCTGATTCCATGAATTCCTTCCAGAAAAGCTCTTGATAGCAAAACACATAAATTCACCAGCTCTTCTCCAGAAACATTCAAACAAGTTTCAAACACATTTCCGAGCAGGCAACGTCCTCAAAACATCTTCCATTTATAGTATTTGGACGACACCCTGAATCTGTCTCATCCACCGGCATTACTTTACCACTCTCCATTTCATTTACATCTTGGCAGTTGTATAAAGAAAATAAGTCTCTATTAAACAAAACTCTTCATTTATCTCCCCAAACCTCCTGACTGATGGTATTTAACTCTAGCAATCTCAATTATTGAAACAAATAGCCTGTCAGAAATCACTTAACATGTCTGTTGACATGTTTCAGGGTCTGGATTTGTATCGCACACGATTGCTTTGTATTTGAGTTATTTTGTATTAAAGCAGACAATGTTCATAAGAATGTGGACCGATTCTTGTTTACAATGCAAACCTCAACCTCATAAGTTCACGAGCTAACCTGATTTTAATGCAACAAGCCATTGTTTTAATAGTTTTGGCTCTTGGATGGTCAAGTTGGCAAAGCTCCGTTTAAGGGGGTTCAGGTTTTATGGAGAAATTTCCTCATGTCTGCCTTTTACGGATAACCGAATTCTCCAAACATTCGCTCATTGTACCCAGGGAGCCTGCCTGCTGTTGCTGATTTACCCTAATAAGACATAATAAAGATATAACTTAAATACTCATAAACCCTCCAGTGTAAGAAAGTACAGGCATTTATGACTAAGTTCGGCTGTGTGTAAAGAGGGTTGTGTATTGTGAAGCAACACGCTCCATACTGTTCCTTGATATAAGACCGGAAACGGCATTTATTGAGGCAACTGGGATGACGGTCATTTTACAACAGCAAGCAGACCAAACATTTACTAATAACTGACAATGTTTTATAGGGGTTTGGAAGAGGGTGATGCTTTTCTGGAAGCATCCCAAATGCAACAAAGCACAATTTTTCCATTTCGTTTTGGGAGGGACTCAAAACGCATTAAGCAACAGAGGCCCTGAATAATAACAAAAGTTTGTATCGCACCCTCCGAACTGTACAAAGTAGCGCTGTCAAAGATTAATCGCGATTAATCACTTACAAAATAACAGTTTGTTTTTGCATAATATATGTGTGTGCACTGTGTGTAATTATAGTTATATATAAATACACACACGCTTTGTGCTCCTGAATAGCTCAGTGGTAAAGCATTGTGTAAGCAGCGCAAAAAAGGGTCATGGGTTCGAACCCAAGGAACACACGTTGATAAAAATAAATAGTAATGCACTGTAAGTCACTTTGGATAAAAGTGTCTGTCAAATGCATGAATAAAATAGAAAATAAATAAACATGCATTTATGTGTTTGAGAAACATGTACATGTATATATAAATGTATTTAGATTTTGAAATATTTTATATTACCATTTTTTTCTGGACTATATTCTGGACTTTTTTCATAAATTGGCTGGGCCTGCGATTTCTAGTTAGTTGCGACTTATATGTCAAAATTAATTTATATTAACCAAGAATAACCATTACCGTCTACAGCTGTGAGAGTCCGCTCTATGCTGCCCTTGTATTTATGTAATTTAATGGATTCAGTGATGTGAAATGACTTCGGGAACTTTTTGAACTTTTTTGATTTGGCTTGTCGTGTTAATTTAGTCTATTCAGCCTCTCAAGTATGTTCGATATGCTATTGTGTTCAGTGAATAAATGGTAATGTTACGTTAACATAAACGGACACCTATTCAGCCTGCTGTTCTGTGTGCCATTGTTTAGTTGAATAACTTGCCTTAAATTAAATGTCTGTTCTTCGGCTTGGATTTTTTAAAATCATTTTCTAAATTAACGCGACGTTATTAAGTGCAACTATTATATTTTTCATTTTTTTCCTCTTCAAAATGCATTTTTGATTGATGCGACTAATGCAACTTATACTCCGGAGCAACTTATAGTCCAAAAAAAAACACACACACACTTATTTATTTATTTATTTATTATATAATAAAAAATTAAGTGCTGGGAAAATATTAATCGCGATTAATCACATTCAAAATAAAAGTGATTTTTTGCATAATAAGAGTGTGTAACTTATTATGTATATTCAACCACACACACATACATATAGCCATTTCAGATTTTTTTAAATATATAATTTTTTATTTTTTTATATATAATATAGAATATATAAAAATATAAATAAATATATATACACATGTAAATGTTTCTTAAATACATAGTTGAATGTGAGTGTATTTACATAAACATAATAATTACACACAGCGCACACACTCATATATTATGCAAAACAATTTTTATTTTGAATGCGATTAATCGCGATTAATCTTTCCCCAGCACTAAAAAATTTACATAAATATCATTTTTTATTTATATGTTTTTATATATACATATTAATTACACACAATACACACACAAATATATTATGCAAACCCAAACCTTTATTTTGTATGCGATTAATCGCAATTAATCACGATTAATCTTTTGTAAAAAATAATAATTAAAGCTAAATCATAACAATTACATAACTTAATAATGCGTATTCTCTGTGCAAATTTAAATGATGTAACATCTAATGAAAACTAAAATACAGGTGGACGATGTGAAAAGTGCGGGAGACATACTTTGGGCAGTAGTACTTGCAAAAATGCAGGAAAATAAGTGCTGATCATAATAGATTACGTTTATAGTTATGCATTTGGCTGACACTTTTATACAAAGCGACTTACAGGGCATTCAAACTATCATTGTTTTCAATAAGTGTGTTCCTTGGTAATCCGACTGCAATGAAAGAAACGTAATGCTTAACCAACTGAGCTACAGTAACACTTATTACTGTTTGCACTTTGGTTTCGTTTATTCATTTCTCAAATATGTGTGGGGGTTTGATCGCCATGTCTCTCCAAAAAGACATTGAATCTCGCAATAAGCTATTAGGTCAGTGTCCTACATTGTAATATAGTGACGAATTGACACACCTTATGTGTAATGCATCTTGAAGAAATCAAATCCTGGGTGTGATTTTATGTACAAGATAACATGAAATGAGTATAGCTGTTCCCTAAAACCAACAACTAAGACAATAGTGCTTGAGAATAATGAACAAATGATGGACAATGTACTCTCAAGTAAAGGTAGAAAGCTGTCACTGGGGCGGTACCTTTTTAAAAAGTATGCATTTATACATAAAGAGTGAATTTTAAGGTATCTAAATGGCACCAAACAGCACATTGCCATGTGTATTCCATTTTTGCAACCATTTTGGTTGTCTTTATAGGGAGACATGGACATCATTTACTGTCGACATTCCTTCACATACAGATCAGGTTTTTGGGAAAGAATAAAGATTGACACAGAATAAGCATTGTAGTGATTAAATAACTGCTTGGCTTCTGTTTTATATATACAGCCTTTAAATGTCTTGAAATGTATGACAATCATAAACTCAAATTACTGATGGGCTGACAGATGCTTACATGCACTCAACTCAGTGATTTTCTTCGCATAAACACGCGCTGGTACGCACATACACATAGAGATCGGCTATAAAACGTTTCTGTACACAGAGCATCACTTTAATTACCCGGAGGCGGCAGCGAAATTAAGCTTTATCAGAAAAACTGTAGATTCTTGGGAAGTGGATGTCTTATTGATGCTATGAATCACATAATGCTTGTCAAAGGTTAATATCATCTTTTGTCACCCTTCCCGCCGGCATGGTTCTGTGACAAAACCCTAAATGGTACCAATAAAAAAAATTCTTGCAGCCAATGACCATCTTAGATAAACAGCTAACATGTTAAACGAAAATATGCTGTGTGCATGAACTTTGGACCCATTGGGGCATTGTGTGCAGTTTGAGTCCAAAAAATGGTCCAAACATGTTCCCTAGGTGTCACTGGGCCGGTACCCTTTCAAAAAGTACACCTTTGCTCCTAAAGAGGAGAAATACTTATTGGTAACAAAAATGCATATTAGTATCTCAAAGGAGCATCTTTAAAAGTAGTCGAGTTGTGATGGATTTGATAACGCCTCTGGGGCCACCGTAATCCAAACTTGTAAAATATCCCACGTGTGTCAATCATTACCAACGTTATCACGATTGAGATCGCTGAAGAGAGATCCAATTTAAAACGTTACTCATCACCTGTACGATATTTGAGATAAGATATTCCCAAATTTCACATATTGCAAAAATTGTATGTTTGTTACGGGTTATGAAGACTACGATAAACTGGTAGATTTACCGTTTGTAAATTTTTCCTTTATGCAATATTCCTGAAAGGAGACGTAACGACCAGACTGTTAGCCAGGAAATCAGGGAATCTCCATTGTTTTCAAAGTCCTGTCTTTTTCAAAAAATTACAGCATTTGTCAATGAGTGCATTTATGAACTAAACACATCTTACACATCTGTTAAGTTACTTTCATTTCTGTCAGCTTTGATGAAATCATGCAAAGCCACACCCACCGCGATTGCAACATCCAAATGCATCTGGCCATTATTATGTAATAGCTGCCGTAAAGACTCAGTTTACAGTAAATGTGTGCATTTAGCTTGCCAAGATATTAACTAATATCAGTTTAACAGGCCACATGACTGAACGATTTAATGAATATAAAGTAGATGAGAGTCATAAAGATGTTTGTCACACATCATCTGTGTTATATTAACCCTTCACCCGTTTCAGTGTTTATCAATGTTTGCTTATTGATGTGCTTATATGGACTAAAGTCCGATCTGCTTGAAATACTACAGAAATTACTACAATTAAACAACATATTTTAGACCATCAACTGTAAAATTGAACCTTTTTCGAGGTTGTTTCGGCTACTGCTCATGTGCATTGATATACATAATAAAGGCTAGATGTTTCATTCACGCTGCTGGCCGACGGAGGTTGACGTCCGCACCTGGCGGCCATCTTGTCACAGTCAGCACGCTCACTCGTAACACTGTTTTTAATGGTGCGTGTACTTTTTAAATAACCATAACTTGCTCAATTTTCTACCGATTCTCAAACCAATTAGTTCGTTATAAATGTCAGACACTGCATACTTATGAATAATGTTCATGAAACATGTTCAAGCATCCAGAATTATAGTTATGTTAATAACGTGAAGAAACCAAACCATTTGTAAATCAGTCAAGATTTCAGCGGGATAAAAGTATGGTACCACAGAGCCTAATAGAAAGCTTGCCTGTGCCAAGATGGCCGACGGTGATGATGTTAGAGACATTTAACCTTTATTATGTATATCTATGTGCAAGTGCTTTAAGCGACTTTGTACAGAGCTCCTCCCCCAAAGAATCATCAGTCTTTATCGATTGATGATTGGCTCTTTTAACTGGAAGGCGGGGCATCTGTTGCCAAAGTCGTTATGAGTATTGCAATGCTCAATTTTGTTATATCACATATGTTTATTTAGAGACGAATATGCAAAGAAAAAAGCTAAATTTAAACAGATAGTCCATTTCGCACAAAGATTACGGAAAACACACGGAAAATGCGCCCGAGATTTGTCCGGGATTGTTCGATTTTTGGTTCATTCACACTGCTAATGATTTTCTGAAATCTGTGCGTGCATTTGCACACATAGCGTAAAGATCCCATAAAGACATGTGACATATTTAAAGTCCTGCACTTTGATGGTTTTTTCCACAGCTTCTGAAGTTTGCTCATTTCTGTAATTTCTCTCTCGATAAACCATGCATGTGCATTTTGTTTTTGCTAATAGTGACAAGCTCCCTAATCTCTGCTTCCGTCCAGTTTGACGACATTTCTTGTTGTAATTGCTGATCTGCGTTTAAATTCCTGTGTCAAAGAGTTGAACCATAATTCTGGTTACATTGACACGCGCGTCATCACTACGGCACACCTCTTACAGCATTAGTTTTTTTGCGTTATGTGAATGTTACTAGGTCCACTTTACGGGAGCGATCCCAAAACATTTATGGGACATGTTTGTGTTCACACAGAAGCCTCTATGCCAATTTTACGGAAATTTTCTGGGACCAAAGTGCTGTGTGAATGGGGTTTTAATTTGGTAGCAAATTTATGACTTTGTTTTTAATTACCCTCATTTAACATTGACTGTAATAAGTTAGATTTTTGTATGAGATAACAACAGTATGACCTACTTAAAAATCTGATGTCATCGTAATCGAATCCGTTTCGGATTACATGCAGACAGGGAAACGAAGACAACCTAAATCCATAAGATCTGCACTAACATCTCCAAGAAGTTATCTAGTTTCCCTGACAGACATAGAAACATACACATGAAAAATTAATATTGTAAGTTATAAGTTCATATTATTATAATTTGAGTTATCATTATGATCTACTTCTATATTTCTTTAAGAAATCAAGTTTTTATTGGAGAGGTCTATACACTTTATCAGGTCTCTCAACTTCAGACCGAAACATGTTTCATTTACTTATTTTTAATTTTTTATAAAAAAATTAGACCTCAATTATTTCAGGATATTTACTCTGGATACACACAGAAAAAAATGGTCAACAAATGGTCCCTATAGCGGTTACCAGTGCCGGCCGGTGACTTCTCTTCCAAGGGCCGTGAATTCAAAATATGTGTTGGGAGTGTCTTGTGTGCGTCTCGTCATTTCAAAATATGTGTTCGTTGTGTCATGTGAACCATGTGCTTCATGTGTCTTGTCAGAATACGTGCCTGTCGCACACACGTCGAAAGGGTTTATGATAAAAGAGACGCTCACGTTCACAAAATACTCGCAAGACACTCACTTAACACTAAACTCTGATTACGCATGAGATTATGCGAGATTATCTGGCAAAAGCGAGCGTCTCTTTTATCATAAACCCTTTAGACACGTATGCAGCAGGCATGCATTTTCACAAGATGCATAATGCGTATAAGTTTACATAAAGTGTCGAAAACATATTTTGACATGACGAACGACACACATGATGGGCTAAACATACGTTGTGACGAGCTTTGCATCATGCGCCCTTGAAACAGAAGTAATGCCGCCACTAGTAATGCCTTAGGGCGCACTCACACTATCCAAACCAAACCGCGCTCGGGCGCGTTTGACCCCCAAAGCCTGGTTTGTTTGACAAGTGTGATCGCTCTGTTCCGTGCCCGGATTGTTTAATCGCGCCGCGGCCGGGTTGCAGAGGTGGAGCGCGGTTCACTTGGGCTCAGGCGCGGAAGGCTGTGGTGTGAGCGCAATCGCGCCTGAGCGCGATTCAAAAGGTGAAGACGTCAGTTGCGCGACCACTCACGTTCATCTGCCTCCGTAAAAACCTTTTGCTGCGAGCAGCGGGGTTACGTGAATGTCCGAGCTGCACACGTGACAGATCAACTAAGCAATATGATGACATGTGAGAGGGCTGTCTGTAATCGCGCACCAAATGACTCAGAATAAAAAACACAGAATTTTCATTACGGTGGGTTCCATTGTTAAGAGAGCGCACTACTTCCTGCTTTTTTCAGAACAATCGCATCTTAATGACGAAAGCGCGCCCGGACTCGAAACGATAAGAAGTACAGTGTGAGTGCGTGCATCTGGGGGAGTAGGGAGGGGTGACAATCGCGCTGGGGCTTGGTTTGGTTTGGATAATGTGAGTGCGCCCTTAGTGACAGCTTGGGACCTTTTTTTTACCATTTTGTCTTAAAAAACCTTGCGCACTTACAAAATACCCCAGTATCACGAAATTGCGTGACTATTTCACGCATGGACCAGCGTGACAATGTCACGCTTTGCCGCGTTTGAGCGTGAGCATGTCACGCTTTCTGTTTGTGTCACTGTCACGTATTGGTTACTTAACTTTTTTGTCCTAATTTCTTACCATTGTCGCTTCGGTTTAGGGTTAGATTTACATAAAATGACACCCTTACCTAAACAAACTCTAACCCCAACGTCAGGTGACAATTGGTTAAAGTTTAGAAAATATAAAAGAATAAGTATTGTATCTTTTTTTTTTTTATAAACCAATACTTAAAGTGACAAATACTTAAAGTGACATATAACACAAGCACCAAATCTAACCCTAAACCGAAGCGACAATGGTTTGAAAATAGGACAAAAAAGTTGAGTAACCAATACGTGACAGTGACACAAACAGAAAGCGTGACATGCTCACGCTCAAATGCGGCAAAGCGTGACATTGTCACGCTGGTCCATGCGTGAAATAGTCACGCATTTTCGTGATATAGGGTTGAAAATACACTAAAAAAATTACTCTCTTACTCAGTATTTTGTCTTGTTTTCAGTACAAATATCTAAAAATTGTTCAGATAAGATGCATTTTCTTGATAAACAAAATTACCTAAGAAAATAAGTCTACTTTTTAGACAAAAAAGTTAATTTTTGGTTAAAACAAGCAAAAAATTTTAAATACAATCTTCAAATTATTAAAAAAATTATTTTCAAGAGAAAAATTACTTAGTATTTTTGTCTTGTTTTCAGTAAAAATATCTACAAATTCTTAAATAAAGATGCTTTTTCTTGATGAGCAAAACGACCCAAGCAAATAAGTTTACTTTTTAGACCAAAAATATAAAATAAAAAAGTGATTTTGTGCATAAAACAAGCGAAAAAATCTGCCAATGGGGTAAGCTGATTTTTCTAGATTTTTTCTTAAATTTAGTGTTTAAGAAAAATGTTCAAGATTTTTTAATAACCCTATTGGCAGATTTTTTTGCTTGTTTTATCACTTAAATTTGATATTTTTGTTTTTAAAACTAGACTTATTTTCTTGGGTCAATATTTTTTTCTTGAAAATAATTTTTTGCAGTATGGGGTAAGAAAAAAATCTTGAATTCAAGAAAAAATTCAAGAAAAATGTTCGTATTCCATTGGCAGATTCCATTGTTATCTTTATTTGAGAATGTGTAAATATTTGTACTGAAAACAAGACAAAGATACTAAGAAAGAAAGTCATTTTTTGCAGTGCACGAGTCAGAGACCAGTCCAGGTTTAAGGTTGAGACCCTATGAAATCAAAACTGAGTTGATAAATGGTTTAAAAAAACATACTGGTGTCCAAGGCTATTGAATTTCTTTAAAAATAATAATAGTAATACTTTGTGAAACCCTACAGGCCCTAAAATCTCCTTTTTTATTAGGAAATGCATCAGGACAAATAAAACTTTCATTGAGTGATTTTCACAGAGCCCACAATAAAATAAAACATGTTGATTGAAGCTTTCATTATCTTTCTTTTTTTTTGTAGCTAAAATCAACTCTTACTCATAGTAAATGATGTCATACTACTAAAATTACTCTCAACAGATCAAAACACAATGTTCTGTATTGTGATTTTTATTGCTAAAGTAAACAAAGAAAGCTGCGTTTTTATTTCCCGTAGGCCTGAAACTTTAATAACATTAAAAAAACAAGGATTTATCTCTGGATTGCCTAGATTGTTTTCATTTAAAATCACTGATATAAAAATAAAAATCTCTTTTTACTGTAGGATAACAAAAAGTGCACGAAGCGCCCGTCTTTCTCCGACCGTCAACATTGCCTTATGTAACGTGTCTTTTGTATTTCGACTGTTTGTCAGCTATTTACCAAACTGGTTTGTGTGTAGGCCGTGTTTGCACAGATTCACAACCAAAATATACTTTAGCTTTTGTTCATACAAAAGAGAAGCACAATATGGACCATATTGGCGTGCACAAATCTGCCCAAAGCCTGATCTGGGTTTACATCTAAGAGATGAAATTCGCAAATAAGTGGCAAAAAATTATCTCTATCTCTGACCGGAGTGCTATTTGAACAAGAACACCTTTTTACCCAAAGTACCCAAAAGTATTGCAACATATATAGTGAGGAAAATAAGTAATATGTATTTGAACTCCCTTTCCAGCCTTGTGGAGGTGTAAAATTTTGTCGCTAGCTCTTTAGTCTTGGCCATGTTAGTAGTTGGATTCTTACTGATTGTATGGGGTGGACAGGTGTCTTTATGGAGCTATTTTTTTAGATAATGTCTCTCACAGTGGGCATGCACCTATGATGACAATTTCAGACCCCTCCATGATTTCTAAGTGGGAGAACTTGCAAAATAGCAGGGTGTTCAAATACTTATTTTCCTCACTGTATGTACTTAAAGGGTACAACCCCAGTGACAACTTTTTGACCATTTTATGTGTAAATGGTAAACAAAACTTTGGCATACACTATTTTGAGCACTAAAATCCATCAAGAAGCCTCTCCTTGTGTGTGCATGTGGAAAAAGTTTCATGTGTAAATGCAAGGTTCAAAAACATTGTAAACAAAAGAGCGACTGCATTCCCAGCTGTAGTCATTTTGCATCCTAAATGCACTTTTGGCACAAAACACAGGCACACAAATCCGCGCATCATCCTCGGTGTTTACTTGCATCTGATGTTTACTCTTCAAAGGTCTGCAAGTGATACTAAGATCATTGCCAGACCAGAGACCACCCGTCCTAGTTCCTGGGTATTCCTTAATTTCACAACTAAAAATACTTTTATTAAGCAATGTATTGGGAAAACTCAAACAAAACCAAATTTAGAAAACTGAGAGGAGGCACTTAAGGTTGTTGTTGTGCACGGTGAGGCGTGGGGGACCAGGATGGAGTTGGATGTAAAGATAGTTGCCGAGTTATCCGGATCCAAACCAAACACACACAGCACGGGGGGTCTGTTTTCCCAGTAAGAGAGTCATTTTCTCTTCCTGTTGAAACAGATTTAGAGCTTCAGATAGCGATGAACAGCCCTGGTCCATTGTTCTCCTGTGACCTCGGTGTGCACCGACTCCAAACTGTCTGTTCTTAGAGAAAAATTTAGGAAAATGAAGGGAATCTCACAGCTGTATGTAGTCAGGGGAGTTAAATCTAAGGATCGAGAGGTGCGTAACATAAACTATCCAAAGCCTCTTCCAAGCCGACGCTTTCAATCATCGTCTCGCTGAAAACATCAAAGAGGCAAGAATTAGTCCTGAAGCTCAAACGAGGTGTTTCTGACGTGACCGCAGTACAAACAAAGACAAGATCGAACATCTCTGAATGGTGTTGGCTCTGCCGTGTCTGTATGCAAATGTCTCTTTATCCTCTCTTCATATTTCTTCTCTTTAATCTAACATTCTTTACATTCATAAATCTCATTTTCCAACCTTAAAACAAAAATCTTTCAGCAGATTTCCATCCCTAATACATCTCTGTTCATTTGTTCTCTGTATAAACATCTACATCAAGTATACACGGAGAGCCTGATGGTTCTGGGCAGGGTCGTGGAGGGCCACTGTCCTGCAAAGTTTAGCTCCAACCTTTGTCAAACACACCTGGATGCCATTTACAAGTAATCCTAATAGATGTTATATACGTAGACGCCTCATGATGTGCTGGGAGGTAATCCAGCATCGCCGCCATATTGGTTGGGTCTCCTCACTATATGCTAGCACCAGAGTCAATCAGAGTCAAGGAGAGCGACTATGCCTGTATTTTGTGCAGCTTACGGTTGCAATAACCAGTGCTGTATTGATACCAGATCACATGGGATTACCTTTCACAAGTAATGCCGAGTTCAGACTGCACAATTTTGTCCCTGATTTTGACTCGCAGACAGGTTTTGAGAAATCGTGGACAAATGCCCAAAATCACAGGCAAATCGATGCTCATGCACACGAGTGACAATCACACATTGTGAATTATCAAAGACGCGTTCTGAGAGAATTGCCGACGAGTCGCCGATACCCAAAAATAACATTGGCGATGACCTACAGCCAATGAGAGAGCAACATACAGGGCAGCTGGAAGTTCGGGGAGGAGTCTCTCCAAACATTTCCTTCTTTATAATCTTTATTTCTACTTCTTTCTGTTGCAAATTAGCGCACATGCAATTTGTATGGTGAGCTTTTTGCGGGCTACCATTTAAAAAAATAATCCCAATCTCAAATAAGAACTCCGGTCCTTGCGTTGTTTCCTTCGCGTCACTTCTCGTGTGCATTTGGTTGTGAGACGTAATTTGCGGACCGGGACAAAGTTGTCGGCGATTCTTTCTACGGTGAAGTCATGCAGTATGAAAATCCCTGTTGCCAATCCATCATGCAGTCTGAAACAGCAGCGACTGAACGCTACCCCAGATAGTCATGCAGTGTGAAAACATCTGTGACCCAACTAGTTTGAAAATCATGCTGAACTCGGCAAAGATTGAACAATAATTTTTTCGTTATTTTACCATTTCTATTATGTCATCTTAACTAACGTTACTTTCGTGTAACCAAACTGTGTAAAAATCCGGTAATAATTCAGGGAGTTATGCTTATTGCACCTTCCTCAGTAGAAATAAATGCAGGGGGGAAGCATTAGGGACCCATCCAAGATGGCGGCCGCACTGATACGTCAGCTCCAATAGGCAGCATCAAGTCTATGAGGCGTCTACGCATATAATATCTATGATCCTGCTACTTTAATTAGATTTTTCAGGTGTTTTGATTAGGGTTGGAGCTAAATTTTGCAGGACTGTGGCCCTACAGGACCAGGAATGGCCACCCTTTGTTTTGGGTATCTTCAAGCTCACCAAGCTTACCAAATCAGAGGCTAATTCTGCATACACACCAAACGAAGCGCCACATTATTCGCTCTAGGGATTTAACTTCGTGTCATGGAAATTTTTCGTTTGAGTTGAATTTTGTTAACTTGCGCAAAGACGCGAATGAGGCAAAAAGTGCAGTTTCTTGGCAATTGCGGTGCCCAATTTGCGTTATTCGCATCACACCGCGTGAGTTTGCGTTTATTCGCTTTGACTCTTTTGCGTTGATTTTGCATTTGGAGTGTACGCCCCATTATGAATGCAACTCAATATTTCCACTGTTTGTGTATTTGTGTGATATAGATATCTGTCATTGCGGTGAGGTGTGGACTCATCCTCATGTATTTGTGTGAAAGTAAGCATTGTGTGAGGTCGTGGTCAGGAGTCGGTGAGCTGACATGCAGACTCATCTGCCGCTCTCCTTAAAAGTTTTGGCCTACAGCAGTGATTTCCAGAAAATCTCCCCTTCATGTGTTCCTGTATTGCTGGGAAGGGAGATAAGATTCATGATGTCTGTTTTTTAATGTACACAACCCAGCTAACAATTTTGTGTTATAAAAATGTCCTCATAATGTTTCACTTAAGTTGTAAAAAGGTTTATTTTTTAAATATTCTTAGAATGTTAAAAACATCCTGCTTTAGACGTTGTATTAATGTTATTGTTTGGTTATAAGAATGTTATTCAAAACATTTTTAGAACAGTTCGGCCTGTTGTTACATTAACGTTTTTTTAATGTTAGTAAATTGTCCCATTCGCCATTATAGTAATGTTCTAAGAACATTTTCCTAACGTTCATAATAGGTTATAAAACAAAATGTTCTTCGAACGTTAAAAACGTCCAGTTTTTTTAAGCGTTGTATGAATGTTATTGTTTGCTTATTGAATGGTTCAGTCTGTTGTTATATTAACGTTTTAAAACTTTAAGTTACCTATCCTAGGTAATGTTTACAATGTTTTTAGAACGTTTCACTAACAATACAATTATAGTGTTTCCCTGAAAGCGTTTTAAAACGTTAAATTAGCTAGCAATTGTAAATTTTTTATGCTAATGTTTTTCGAACGTTCCAATACAATAAAAATGTTTGCAATGCCACTGTTTTTAGAATGTTACATTACCTACACAATGTTTTAGGATGTTCTGCTAATGACGCAATTATAACTTTTCCAATGCTAACGCTTAGCATTTGCAGATAACGTTAGGGAAACGTTCTACTAGAACATTTTTTATAAATTTAACCCAAGAACCCTTTTATTAGCAGCAATTATTGGTTAAATTTGACCCCATGGGTTTTCCAAGGTTAAGAAAATCTTTAGAAAACATTAGCCAAAGTTACAGGAACGTTCCATGTTAGCTGGTTAGCTTCTGGTTCTTTCATGGCATCGAAGTGAAGGACCCTTTTTAACATCTTTATTTTTAAAAGTGTAGTGTAGACTACAAAGGCGCTGGTCAAAATATCACACAAGCAGCCCAGTGAACACGGCATCATGAACCAGTACTCCAGTAAAGTCTTGCGTGTGAAAGGTTCCCCTGACTGGAACGCTGCCAAGGCCCACGGCACAATTCAGCCTTATTCACCTGTTGAGTCAGCCAGTCACACTAAATCTCCAATTTCACCTCACACTGACATCAGACAGAGAGAGAGAGAGAGAGAGAGAGAGAGAGAGAGAGAGAGAGAGAGAGAGAGAGAGAGCTAAAGTAAGAGTGAGTTAAAACAAACAGATATTGCTTTTGAAAGCAGGCAGAAGATAATAACAGCAGAGCTTTAAACCCGTTGCATAACAGCTTCAACGATTCCCCTTCAAGCACGCAAAGTCTGCATAAACAGCCCATCATCTGTCTGCACAGTAGTGCTCTTTGTAAACTTCAGCAGAAGAGCTTGTTATCTAACCAAACCTAAACTGAAAACTAACTAAAACAAATACAAGCGCAGAGACCTTCTCAGCAACCTTCGGATGTTCACGTGGCAGCCAAAACAGTCTGGAAGGCAACAAACCATCTGTGCTTTCTTTGGGAAAAACATGTTTGTGTAGACTTTTACTAAGTCAATGTCGTGTCAAGTGAGCAGCGGGGTTTATAAAAATGTCACCTGGAGAAGATTACTGGAAAAAACTGCTTAAATCTGACCGAAATAGCAGGTCTAGTCGGTCTCATGGATGGGCCAAGCTGAGGTTCAGATAGTGGTCTCCTGGCCTTACTGGCTAACAAGTTCCCAAAACCAGCAACCCATTTAACTAAAATGTGTCCTGTCTTGTCTGTATATACAATGAGTCTTTGTAATTTTATGCTTATGGTTTTCCCCCTAAACAGTAAACCACATTGCTTAGTCATACAACTAATTGACTAAACTTATGTAAGTTAGAGGTAATTACTGTCTGTTACCATCTATAAAGCAGGCATGTACATCCATTTTATAAACAATGACAACACTGTAAAAATCTTTTTGCACTGACATTAAGTTTAATTAACTAGTCATTTCACCCATCTTGACAAGTGATAAGTTGCAGTAACTTATTAAATCAAGTTTAATTTGCATTGGTTATGTCAACTTTATTTGATAAGTCACAGCAACACATCACTGTAAATCCAAGTTAATTAAACTTTAAAATTTATGTGCAAAAATATTATTTTACAGTGAAGGAGTGAATCACAGATTTTACACACAATTACAAAAAATGATATCATATCAACATCATTTATTACGGAGCCCCGAAGGGGACATGGAGCAAAAATTAAATAAAGTTTAGTTTTGCGTGCACACGTGAAACAATCGCGTGCGCACGTGAAACTATCGCGTTTAGTTTTGCATGCGCACATGAATCCATCACATGCGCACGTGAAACTATCGCGTTTAGTTTTGCGTGCGCACGTGAAACTATTGCATGCGCACGTGAAACTATCGCGTTTAGTTTTGCATGCGCACATGAATCCATCACATGCGCACGTGAAACTATCGCGTTTAGTTTTGCGTGCGCACGTGAATCCATCACATGCGCACATGAATCTATCGCGTGCGCACGTGAAACTAAACGCGATAGTTTCACGTGCGCACGCGATAGTTTCACATGCGCACGCAAAACTAAACTTTAAAAAAAATTCTGCACATGAAGGTTTTGCGTGAGCACATGGCTTTACAAACTTTTGATTTTTTTACTCCAATGTCACCTTAGGGGCTCTGTAATTTTTTAAGTTAAAGTAACAAAAAATATAAGTTCAACAATTTCAAGTTGTTTTTATAAATTATTTCAACTTATCACAAGTCAAATTTTTAAATAGTAGGTTGAATTGTCTTACATAACCAAGTTGTTTAAACTTCATGCTACATTTTTTTTACAGTGTACAGTTGACAAACTGTTGAGATAAATCAACACTAATATGATGATTTTAATGAACTGTTTTTGCATAGACTTCACAGCTGGACTCCCAACATAACCTTAATGCGGTAATGTTGTATACTAACAGAAATATTCCCACCTGTACGTCTGGTCGGGTGTAATTTCATCCGAAGGGACTTTCACCTGCGTGCTAACAGGCCTTGACCCCCATTCACAGAGAATAGACCGCGGATGCTGTGACCTGATTTCTCTGCTCTCAGTTTCAGGAGCGATTACTCAACTTCAGCTGATTCCAGGTCTGTTTGTGTACCAAAGTGACATCTGGGTTATGCAACATCTGCAAGATCTCACAAACACCTTGTAAACATTTCTTTTGTCAACAAGGGTCCAAGATGGCGTCCTTTCACTAAGAGGGGTTTTAACTTCTAAACTGAATGATGGTATTTGTATTAAAACATCTGATGAAAGACTTCAGTATCATTTTTCTGAGGAATACAACCCACAAAGTCTAAATATGGTGATTCAATGGAAAAGGATCACAATCTCTTTGGTCAATTACAAACATGTTTTTCTCCTAAAGGGAGTTCCTTTGCAATGAGACATCCAAATGAGATATTTAAGAAATCAAAAATAGCAATGTTTTAAATATCGGTGATTGTTTGTCTATAGGTGTGCTGATTACATCTTAGAGGCTTGCTGCTGATAACAGATCTGCCACTTGTTTTTCCTAAAAAAATTTTGCAGGTTTTACCATTGGACTGCATGATACTGGAAAAAAACTTTGATATGCAATGTTGCAATAAATGATATGCGATATGATAATTCATGTTAGGTCAAGAAAACCCTAAAAAATAACAATACACAGTTTTAGTTAAACGTTCAACACTGCAAAAAAATGACTTTCTTACTTAGTATTTTTGTCTTGTTTTCAGTAGAAATATCAAAAAATTCTTAAATTAAGATGGTTTTTTTGATGAGCCAAATGATCCAAGTAAATAAGTCTAGTTTTAAGACAAATTAATATACAATTTAAGTGAAATTGTCCTTAAAACAAGCAAAATGATCTGCCAATGGGGTGAGAAAAAAATTGTGAAATAAGATTTCTTTTTCTTAACTCTTTCACCGCCAGCATTTAAAAAAAAAGTTGCCAGCCAGTGCCAGCGTTTTTCATGATTTTCACCAATGTTTAATGCCTTCCAGAAAATTTTCTTCTTTAAATATATAAACATACAATATACCAAATGAAAGAACAGACCCTCTGCTTTCAAACAAAAAAAAACTGTTTCATCTTACCTTTAGTGGTTCTTTTGTAATCAGCTTTTGAATATGGGTAGGTTTCTGCAAAAACACCAAATTTTGAGCAAAAAGCAGAGATAATTCCATTTTTGTGACGGACTTTTCATAGAGATCCCATTCAGAGCGATCTTTAAAACAGACACGGACATGCAGCCGCTTGCCATAGGGCAATACTTCCGGTTTTAAAAAGTTGCGTGGATAATAGCGGTATTGCGGAAAGACGGAAAATCTCGTCATTGGCGGGGAAGCGTTTTCTCTTAATTGACGAGATATCTCGTCAATGGCGGGGAAAGAGTTAAACACTTAATTCAAGTAAAATTTGTTTACCCCATTGGTAGTCAAAATACCATAAAAGCCCATGATTTTATGTAAATTAATATGAAAAAAGTCTCAGCTGTGTTGGGGGCCCTGTCAAGATTCTTTTCATGGGGCCCCAAATCCTTACCAGCGCCCCTGATACTAATTAATGTCATTGTGTCAGTTTATTGTTTAAAATGGTCCACAAGTGTCCGTTTTACATATGTAACGTGTGACCTTTGCAAGTGATTACGTAATACGTGAGGATTAACTTGAATGATGTGAGTAAATGATCTGGATTTTTTAATGAAAGTGGTCATTCTTTAAGCGGTGACCCTGAAAACTCGAAAATTATTAAAAACACAAGCCTGCATTCACAACCCGATCCTGTAATCAGCCAATGAATGATCACTTTAATAAAAAACATTTGTTTAATTGAAAGGACCTTAAAATAAACCAACAAGAACATTTTACTAGTCTTTCTGTCACAAAGTAAACATAGCAGCCTCTGGGCACTTATCAGAGTTTCAGTAATTTAAAGCTTTAACAGACCCACAAACTGCCTCCTACTGTCCTTGATGGGTGAAACATTTTGCCCTGAGCTGGTTGAACAAAAACAATAACAAAGTGTTACCATGAACACCAAACTAACAATAGAGACAATGTCTCCTTCATGACTCATTCGAATTTATAAAATGTCCTTGACTTACAAAAACATTGCACGGCTCTTTAGCGTTTATACTGATAACCATCAATACCTGTCGTGGAAAAGATATTTAAAGTTTCTGTTTTGTAAGAGTCCGGCCTGTAAAACGAGTTTCAAGTTTTGATCATATGGTTTAAGTCGAGAGAACCACATAAAGATTGGTTTGGTCTGAATCTCATTACTCAGTGTCCTGTTTCAGTCGCAAAATCTTGGTGTTTGGTCTGTGACAAGACCACAGGTCTATTTCCGGTGTACTTATGGTTATTACCTCAATAACTAGTCAGCATGGTTTTTCGTGACTCCACCCATGGGAAGAAAGTTTTACTTTTGATATCCGTTTTCAGTTCATTAGGAACATTTAACATTGCCAATGAAAACTTTGTTTTCAGAATTGAAATCTGAATCTGAAAAGTCTTGGGTCTGGACCTTGAGGGATGCAGTGTTGGTCTGGCCTGGACTCCAACGCTGCTCTCTATGTGGTGTAATGCCTAAAGCGTACACTCCAAAAAGCTGGATCGTTTCATCCCACGGTTGGGTAAAATGTGGACAACCATTTGGTTTAAATTAACTTATGCTGGGTTTGTTTCAAACCAAAATGCTGTGTTGTTTCAATCCATGGTTGGGTTAAATATGGACAACGGTTGGGTTTGTTTATATTTTACCCAACCATGGTTTGGAACAACCAAAGGGTTTGCTGGGTTTGCATTTAACCTCAAGTTGCTCCAGATGTGTACAGGGAACAAAAAAGTCCACTAAATGACTACTTAACATCCCATTTTGAACCTCTTCTAATGCTGAATGTTACTATCAATAATTCAATAAATCAAGTAATACACAAAAATGCTGGGTTATTGCCAACCCACCGTTGAGTCACAAAGGGATGAACCCAAAATGCAGGGTTGTTTTAACCTATGATTGGTCAAATATACATTTTTGGGTTAATTTAACCCAACGGTTCATTTCCACCCAAAATGGGGGGTTGTTTTAACCTATGATTGGGTCAAATATACATTTTTGGGTTAATATAACCCAACGGTTCATTTCAACCCAAAATGCGGGGTTGTTTTAACCCATGATTGTGTCAAATATACATTTTTGGGTTAATTTAACCCAACAGTTCATTTTAACCCAAAATGCATGATTTTTTAGCCTGTAATTGGAGCGAATATACATTTTTGAGTTAATATAACCCAACTGTTCATTTCCATCCAAAAATTAGAGTTGTTTTAACCTATGATTGGGTCAAAAATACATTTTTGGGGTTAATTTAACAGAACAATGGTTAATTTAGCTGGGTTTGTCCATTTCTGAACATTACACTGTAAAAAAATTTGGGTTATTTTCAATCCAGCGTTGGGTCAAAAAGGGACGAACTCAGCCATTGTGATGAAATGAACCCGACAAAAGTTTATATTTTAACCCAAACATAGGTTAAAACAACCCAGCACTTTGGGTTGAACCAACCCAATGAGTTATGCATAATTGTAACCCACCATTTGGGTTTGTATAATAACACTGTAGTTTCTATGAATATGCGAAACATAATCGTTCAATTCCTGAACTTTGTCACCTCGCTCAACCAGTTTCAGAAACGTTAAAAGTTCCTCCGCTAGCATCTTGGGTGTGGATGACAAAACTAACCACTTTTACATTTCGCCAGCATCTTACCATATACAATACCTTCAGTGCAATCAGTCTGGTACAGATAATAACCATCATCACCACCGAAGACAGAATATAATGAAGTCATTTTAAAGATCGGTTTCAACAATCATGCAGTCAGGTGTGATCGCTATCATTAAGATAACAATGAATGGATGAGTAATAAGATCTTAGCAACGTCTATGATGTTCTGTCTAAACATCAGGCTACAGCGAGCACTTCATAACCCTCAGGCAGTCCACGACGCCAGGTCAATATATCTCTGTCTCACACACACTTATAGTCTGTTTCCAGCTGTTGTAGGAACAGCTGCTGAGTACATTACTGCATTCACAGACACAACAAGCCTCTCACTGTGAGCCATACAGGAAGCTCATGATTAAAGCACTTCCTGTCTCGCTGCCCAGAGCGTTGTGGTATCTGCCGTGTCGTTTTTCTTCAACCGTGTGCATATCAACAGATTTCTGATGTTGTTTATTACGGTAATGAAATCAGTTTTGCTTAAAAATCACGGTTCTTGAAAGGTTCTTTGTTGGATTTTATGGATCCATAAAGAACCTTCTAAAAGGTTCCATGTAGTGGAGAAAGGTATAAACAGGGTTCCCACGGGTCTTTGAAATCCTTAAAAGTTTGTAAATCTGGGGGAAAAATTCAAGGCCCTGGGAAGTTTTTGAAAATATCCATACATTGATACAGGTCATTGTGCTTAAGTCTATTATATGCAAGAAGTTTTCTGGAAAAAAATCATATTATTCCCTTTGTAGTGTAGGATTATATCATAAAAAATTGTAGACTTTTTAAGCACTCTGTTTGCGTTTTAAATGTATGCGAATGTTGATTCATACCAAAATGGTTTTTTGCATAAATGTGTTTGACACATGAAAACGTCTCGGGTTATGTATGAAACTGTTATTCCCTGAGAAGGGAACCAGACGCTGCGTCTCCCTTGCCATACTTCCTGCGTCCCTCTAACGCCGTCTTTGGCAATATTTCAGATAGCGATAAACTTCCCGGCTCCGCGTCACCCTGTCTTTGTCGTTAAGCATCACCATTGGTTGAATTTGAAATACACATTCAGACGCACTTACCCCTGGAGGCGTCCCCAAAGTGTCACCGCAGTGACGCAGCGCGAGTTCCCTCGAAAGGAAACTGTAACAATGTATCTTTAAAGGTAACACGATATAACCTTGCTCTCACTTGAAATGTCTCCCTACATTTAGTCCTTGAATTTGAAATTAACCAAGTTGTGGGAACCCTGTAAAAAGATAAGAAAGTGCAAACATCTACTTTGTAAAGCTCTGGTTTCACGTCAGAATGTGGTGATCTAGGTTTTGAATCATTACCAACATGTGTTGTCTATGTCTCTTGACTGTACGAGAAGACCGTTCACGGAGTCTTTGTCTGGCCCTTTGATATCTGCATCTGTTTAAGATTGAGTCACGCTCAGATTAACAACAGATGTCCGTGCGATAGTGACTCAAAAACTATATCATAACGTCTGCCAGCCCAGAAAAGTCTGTCATGGTTTTTACATGAAGAGGATTTGCTGCTGTCACAGACGAAGTGACTCTTCCCCGCCTCGCTCCCATTTCTCATTATGTCGACAAGCATGCGAAAATGTCTGTCACTGTGCAACGCTCATGAATATTAAATGAGATGAGCACAGTTCAGTTTATGATTGGTTGTATGTTGCTAAATGCTGCACTGGTCAACAACACAGATTTTATTGTTATATCTGACCTGAAGCAAACTTTCAAAGCTCAGGGTTAAGCTAGATGCTAACCTCTGTGAAAACATGGTCAAAGTTATTTTTTGTATAAAAAATCATCCTACATAATGTGAAAATATCATCTTGATATCTTTAATACTGACTAAGATCATGTCAAAGATCGAAAACAATGTGAATTCAAACTTTCACAGACGGGGTCCCAAAAAATATTGCTTTACCAATGGCTAAAAGTGGCCTTTATGTTAAAAAAAGATTATTCAGATTATTTGAAGGCGTAATGATGAACGATACTGACAATGGTCGTGTTTATGTTCTGTTAAAGAACACAAAGCCTCGCGTGTTGGAACCAGACTACCCTGTCTTGGTTGTTGTATAACAGATCTAACCCTGAAAAACCGGAGCACAGTGTCCTTCAATCTCTTTTTATCCTCCGGGGAGAGATTGTGGAGCCTGGAATTCAGCGAAAGAGTCGAAAATATTGATGTTTTGGAATTTCATCACGTATTGCGAATGAGGTCAGATTGATATTGTCAGGGGTATGTATGTTACATGATCATAATTCTGGGGTAGGGTAGGCAGTGCGTACAGTTGTTCCAGTGAAGCATCATTGTAGGTGAATTATAAACACAACCCATCCCAGGGCTCGCTCGCTTCAACCCACATTTGGCACGGATCTCTGGGCAGGGAACCCTCGAGGGAAGAGTTACCCAATGAGAATGGATCATTTTATATTTAGAGTCTCCAATGGGCGACCGTGGGACGCATCGCTGTTGTTGACATCATAAGTTGTTCTGAACCAGTCGGGTGACCTGACAGGATGTTTTAATGGATTTTCCCCTTTAACTTGTTAGTCTTTCTGTCTATTTACTATCACTCAATCTTTCTGCTGTCTGGCAAACTACAATGAGCTGTTTTTGTCTGTAGTTTAACACATAGCTGTGCGACACTTTGTTTCAGGTTCACCCTCATTACACCCACAAGCTGACAATGGGGCTGGTCTGAGGACAGTTTGACTATTGTTACTTCTAATCTAGGAAATATTTGTACGCTTATTTCTTCGCTATGATGGTTAGATATTACACTTACGTATACAAACGTTTACTGTTTTATAACCTGCTTCTCCTGTTTGGAGTAGCTACTCAGATTAGATTTACACAAGACTGAAGTAACTAGCACAAGTTGGCGTTTGTGATCAGCATTGGATTTATCTGTTTTTATCTCTTTTTTCAGTGATAAGACTGCGTAACACCTAGCGACTAGCGTTGACGTAACTGTTTTCTAGTTTCAGTAAAAACATCAATTCTGTCTTATGCTTTAAAGGCAATAAGTTTAACAATTCTCACAGTCGTCTGTTATATATTTATCACATTTACAATAGCATTACATCGCCTAACCTCTATACTGGTTGCAAAATTTTGGTGACAATCACAATTGTACAAAGCACAAAATATTAAATTAAAAAATGTGGCCCTGCATGTGAAAACCCAGCTAAAGTAATTTTTTGTGGATTAGGGGGCATGTGCACCAAGGCGTTTATGCTGGCAGCCGGCGAATGTTTTAAATTGTTTCCAATGGATGCGTTTTGTCCACGCTGACCACCGGCACTCAGTGTTTTTTCCGCGCTAAACGCTAAGAGTTGAAAAATGTTTAACTTTGGGTGACATGCTCAGCCTGTCAATGTCACTTCTTTCTCACCGTCCAATCACAGTGGAGGAGGGGCGGGATAAATATCACAACAACCAACTGGTGCATCGTTCAATGACTGATAAACAAACACTTGAAAAAATCTGGCAAGTGCCTACAGTCGGCAACCACCTGGTGTTTTTACCTGCGTTTAAACACTTTAGTGTACACACTGCAAAAATGATTTTCAAGAAAAAAATTCTTAGTATTTTTGTCTTGTTTTCAGTAAAAATATCTAAAAATTCTAACATTAAAATGCTTTTTCTTGATGAGCAAAATAACCCAAGAAAATAGGTCTAGTTTTAAAATAAAAAATATCAAATTTAAGTGAATTTGTGGATTAAACAAGCAAAAAAAATTGCCAATGGGGTAAGCAAAAAAATCTTGAAATTTTTTATTAAACACTACATTCAAGAAAAATGTAAGAAAAATTTGCTTATCCCATTGGCATATATATATATATATATATATATATATATATATATATATATATATATATATATATATATATATATATATTGCTTGTTTTATGCACAAAATCACTTTTTGATATTTTTTTGAAATTTGATATTTTTGGTCTACTAATTTTCTTGGGCCGTTTTGCTGATAAAGAAAAAGCATCTTAATTTACGAATTTTTATATATTTTCACTGAAAACAAGACAGAAATACTAAGATTTTTTTCTGGAAAATAATTTTTTGCATTGCACTCCCCTCACTTCAAAAAGTGACTTTCTTACTTAGTATTTTTGTCTTATTTTCAGTAAAAATATAAAAAAAGTCTTAAATTAAGATGCATTTTCTTGATGAGCAAAATAAAATTAAGTCTAGTTTTTAGACAAAAAATCAACTTTAGGTGAATTAGTGCTTAAAACAAGCAAAAAATCTGCCATTTGGGTGAGAAAAAAATCTCAAAACAAGTTTACTTTTCTCATAAACACTTGATTCAAGAAAATTTTTCTTACTAGCAGATTTTTGGCTTATTTTAAACACATAGGGCCCTATTTTAACGATCTAAGCGCATTGTCTAAAGCGCACAGCGCAACATCTAAATGGGCGTGTCCGAATCCACTTTTGCTAATTTAACGACGGGAAAAATGGATTTTGCGCCGAGCGCATGGTCGAAAAGGGTAGGTCCTATTGTAATGGGAGTATTTTGGGCGTAACGTGCAATAAACCAATGAGAGTCTCTGCTCTCATCCCCTTTAAAAGCTAGTTGCGCTGGCGTTATGTCTAATCCCTATTTAGATGACGGACTTTGTAAACTGAAAAAATAAGCGGAGGAAGAAGATCCCCAGTTTAAGATTAATGTTAAATAATTGTGTTGTTTTTCACTTGTATTGAAATTGTTATTTTTTTATCAAAACCTTTAAAACCCGTTTTCTTTTAGTCATGGAAGTA